>NC_088647.1:13232921-13255421 GCF_964019385.1 Sycon ciliatum
CGTATAGTAAAAGCAGAAATTTTCGGTGGTGTTCTATTTTCGGTAACTTCGGTGTCGGCAATTTTTACCTAAAATATAACACACGGAAA
This sequence comes from Sycon ciliatum, assembly GCF_964019385.1. Classification (NCBI taxonomy): domain Eukaryota; kingdom Metazoa; phylum Porifera; class Calcarea; order Leucosolenida; family Sycettidae; genus Sycon; species Sycon ciliatum. Next base: position 13,233,011 of record NC_088647.1, read on the forward strand.
ATGTCGCTACCAGTACTAGTACACTTACCAGGAAAACGGGTTTACCGAAAAATTTCCCTCCACCGACAGGGCCGATTTTGGAGAGTACCGAAAAATTACACAACCGAAAATTACTGCTTTTACAGTACATGAAAAGGTGAGATGCAAAACCTGATAATAATCATATAATTCGACGGGTTCACGTACCGGGCAGGTCAAGAACAAGGAGTCGTACAACTCCCTGATCAAGAACCACCTTTCCGCTTCCGTGGGACGCCACCACCCCATGATCAGGCGTCAGATGCGGCTCCTGAACGGTGGGGGAGGATAGATCAGATCCACCAACCAGAGGCCAAAGGCCTAAATCCCATTTGCCACATCCATGTTTTACTCATGCCAGGCCACGAGTTCCCAATTAACTGTGGGTCGCAGCACGGTTGGAAAAAATCCTTCCGCTTCCAAGCAGGACTTAAACCTGATAGGTAAGCGCCAAATTTGAGAAAATCAGATTTTCAGCTCAGTGTAATCAAAAGGTCTAGGGGCACTAACTAACAGGTACAATTTCACGTTCACAATCTGACAAGAGCCATTTCAAAACTGGCACCCAGCTATGGATTAAAAACAAAACAAACCGCACACAAAATGAATCCTTTTTTGGCCACCAAGGTGGAATCCTGAACCCCAAAGTGCCAGGAAAAAAACTTCTAAATTATCCGGACATTCTAATTATCCAAACATGTACCCACGCCACATTATTACGTATGTCAGAATGCTCGCATTGTCACGCAGAGTCGTGCTATGCATCTGAGTCACAGGTTTCGCGGACCGGCTGAACTGGACAGTACAGTTTGCTCGTGTACACTGAACTGGACAGTACAGTTTGCTCGTGTACACTGAACTGGACAGTACAGTTTGCTCGTGTACACTGAACTGACTTGTATAGTGTACTGTGAACTTTGAATTATGCTTTGCTAACTTTGAATTATGCTTTGCTAACTTTGAATTATGCTTTGCTAACTTTGAATTATGCTTTGCTAACTTCAAATTATGCTTTGCTAACTTCAAATTATGCTTTGCTAACTTCGAGCTAACAGCACAAATCCCACAAAATTTTCTATGTACGTGGATTCTGTGGGACTTCAAACTAATTAACCGGACATGTCCAGTTCGAGGTTCGAATTATTAGACACTGTTTATGTGGGAATCGTAGTGATAGAAATCGGTCCCGGTGGAGGGAACCGTTCTAATTACGGGGTATGTTTGAATTAAGACATAATTATTTGAATTTTCAAGATGTCACCTGTACTAGTGCCCGAAAAGAAATGAAATGGATTTTTCGGGTTTAGCATTCCAGCTCTTCACATGTAGCCCTGGGCGGCTTACTGCTCGTGTGGCACTGGCACTGATGGTGCAGCTACTTGGAGTATGAAAGTTTAACCATCCTTGAAGGACAAGCGGAGAGACGTTTAGGATATCATAAAAGGCGAGCCGTCAGGTATGGTGCTAATCCCCAGGCTTCCAAGTTACATTCAAGTCTGAGTGCCGGGTTTAGTCCATTGTTCAAAGTTGGCATTAAGTACTCTACAATCATGGCTGCACTGCTTCAGGGTTCTAGCCAGGTCAAACTAGTAGGGGGGGGGGGGGGGGGGGGGGGGGACAGTTGCCCCAAAACCCATTTTTCCATTTTCAAAATAACTGTCTTGCAATGCGAAATGCAACGTACGGGGCAAACACCTGACTTCACCCCAGACTAATGTGCCTTTATGAACCCTCTAGTCCCGACTATCGATTGCATTTTCGTTGAATGGCATGAAAAAAATCGGAAAATGAGCAGGGGGGGCGGCACTTTTTTACAGGGGGTGCGCAAACAGAGTAGGGGGCGCTGCCCCCCCCCCCCCCCCCCTCCCCCACCCCCTTTGGCTAGAACCCTGCTGCTTTCTCCGCTATCAGTGTTGCTGCTTGCTTGCTGCTCCCCACAACCACAGGCAGTTGGAAACTGTGCAAGTGACCTTGTGTTTACGACTCGTGAGTAGAATTAGCACTGAATAGCTGGGTGACAAAATTAGAACTGCGTCACATGATTCTACCAGCTTCTACCAACTCCTCCCTACTTAGCAGTGGCTGTAGGGCTTGGTACAGGCACGGATTTCCGTAGAGCAAGAAGTATTGAACGCATCCACTCAAACTGCTGGATCTACACCAAGCAACAGAAGGATACTAGCGGAGCACCTGCATACAGGCCTCGGTGGCGTGATAGAGAGGTAGATGGACGGACCTGGCTACCTGGTGGGCAGCCGATAAACACACCGTGACCTGCAGCCACACCAGTGATTGAGAGAGGATCTACATGTATGACACTACGCACAGCGCAATGCCATGATCACACAACAATCGTCTGTTGTCATACGCACAGCGCAATGCCATGATCACACAACAATCGTCTGTCATACGCACAGCGCAATGCCATGATCACACAACAATCGTCTGTTGTCATACGCACAGCGCAATGCCATGATCACACAACAATCGTCTGTTGTCATACGCACAGCGCAATGCCATGACCACACAACAATCGTCTGTCATACGCACAGCGCAATGCCATGATCACACAACAATCGTCTGTTGTCATACGCACAGCGCAATGCCATGATCACACAACAATCGTCTGTTGTCATACGCACAGCGCAATGCCATGATCACACAACAATCGTCTGTCATACGCACAGCGCAATGCCATGATCACACAACAATCGTCTGTCATACGCACAGCGCAATGCCATGATCACACAACAATCGTCTGTTGTCATACGCATCATACACGTCACTGTACATACCTTCTTACACACGTTGCAGAGATAGTAAGCATAGCGCTTCAAGGCATACTCCACCGGTTTCTGGTAGTACTCGCTGCATGGATCGGTGATGGCAGCATTTCTCATTTCCTTGTCAACTTGCAATCGTTCCAGTGCCTTCCCTTTCATCGTCTCCAACAGATTCTTGAGGGGAACAGTGCATGAATTTAGTGATGGATGCTCCATGAAGCGATTCTACAGCAAAGGAGCGATGTGTGTGTGTGTGTGTGTGTGTGTGTGTGTGCGTGTGTGTGTGTGTGTGTGTGTGTGTGTGTGTGTGTGTGCGTGTGTGTGTGCGCATGTGCGTGTGTGCGTGTGTGTGTGTGTGGAAAAGAGCGCACACTATCGTATCCACCACCAACTGACAAGGGAAAACTTGTCAAACAAAGTCTGCAGTTTCTTCTGCTCTCTGCCTTGGAATCTGCTTCCACAAATCCGATACAGAATGACATGCTATACAGGGGCAGAGCCCAGGGTGTATTGGCTCAGAGCGCATTTCCCCCGGGGTGTATTAGGTCGGGGTGTAATAGCCCGGGGTGTAAAAGCCCGGGGTGTATATATTAGGTCGGGGTGTAAAAGCCCGGGGTGTATTAGGTCGGGGTGTACCGTATTATCTCTAATATAAGCACAGTCTCCAATAATAGCACGTCTCCAATAATAGAACACCTAGGGGGGGGGGGGGGGGGCATTCAAAAAATAAAGTGCTCAGTCTCCATTATAAGCACACTGTGTAAATTCATTATCTGTAACGGCAAAAAAACCCTGAAATGTGTGTGTCTGACATGAATTTGGCATGGCAACAAGCCTCTGAAATGAGGTTGAAATAATAATGGAACAGTCTCCAATAAAGGAACGTCTCCAATAATAGCACGGGGCGGAGGTACATTGAAAAAATAAAGGACCGTGCTTATATTAGAGATAATACGGTAATAGCCCGGGCAGTGGCGTACCCAGGGGGGGGGGGGGGGGTGGCTTTGGGTGCTGAAGCACCCCCTCAAAATGTTCGACATACATGTACATGTACATGTAGGCCAACCTGATGTACCCATGCCGCTAAAAGTATCATAACTTTGCAACCGATTGTCCGATTCACGCAAATTACGGCCCATTGGAAAGGTCTCGAGTGACGCTATACATTGAGATGTGATCGAATTTGATATTTTAGTAAACTTCATTGTGAAATGGGGATGTTCATAAATCAGACTTTTGAACGCGATTTTTCGTGGTACAATTATCAGATTTTTCTAACGGATGTTTTGCTTTCCACTCGCTGCATGTCGTCACTAGTTGATCATAGCTCACCATGTTCCATGTACTTTCATGTGGCAGGATCGTGAGAGGGTTGTCCATATTGTCAGGGGCCTCGACTTATTGTATTCCGATTTTCCGGGAACACTCCGATCAGTTGTTCCGACAAACCGACTGAAAACGATTGTTCACGAAAGTGTACTAATCTGTTGTTTCGGCCCTTGAAATCCTAAAAATGCTATGGCTTCTAAAGGGGTAGCTGCCCCCTTGCCATCCTGACATTGAACACCTCAGACACTGCTTCTGATTTCTACCAACAGAAATGTGGCAGCCCTCTGCTAGTATCCTGTTTGTGAAGCTACCACCATCCATTGCACTTGCTTCTTCTATTACCTGATTCTATTTCTCCATACCAGAAGCAAGTGTATAAAAACTCCTGGGAGCTTTTTCTGTGACTCCTGCTAGAAGTTGTTATGGCACTTTTGCCTTCTCGCCCCATTCAATGTGTGAAGTGTTGTAAGTTGTTCTAGTGCTTCAAAGTACATTCGTCAAATTGAAAATGGTTTCGTGATAATTATGTTGTACATGTGGCTGCACTTGTGTCTCTTCGTTGTACATGCGGTTGCACGTGTAGCTCTTTGTCGTACATGTGGCTGCTTTTGTGTCTCTTTGTTGTACATGCTGCTGAGTCGTGGTACATGCTGCTGCGCTGTTTTTGACTCCTGCGTACATGCGGCTGCACCGTCTTCTGTCCCCGTTGGTACACACTTGCTCGTCTTGTCCCCGTTGTACGCCTTCAATCTAATATATTCTGTTGTCTCGTCTTGTCTCAGTGTCAGTCGTCAGTCGTTCGCTATCAGTGTTGGATCTTCTTTATGAGTTCCCCAGTCGCCTACTGAAATGAAGTAGAAGAAAAAGCTCTCTAACCAATTATGATCTAGCAAGAGTAGTGTACCCCTTGGACCTACATGTAGCTTGCCCAGGAAGTACATTTTGTCCTCCACTGAAGGGAGGGGTATATTTGGGATTGGGTACTTCAAGACCTCATGGTTGCTCCATCCTACAGAAAAGTTCCTACATTTTCCCTCGACTTGGTAAATCATGGTAAATGCTTGAATCACGGTTAAATGGCGCGGACTAAAAGTAAACATCAAGATATCAACCATCCATGTATCAACCATCCATGTATCAACCATCCATGTATCAACCATCCATGTATCAACCATCCATGTATCAACCATCCATGTATCAACCATCCATGTATCAACCATCCATGTATCAACCATCCATGTATCAACCATCCATGTATCAACCATCCATGTATCAACCATCCATGTATCAACCATCCATGTATCAAACGCACAGAAATAATGCATTATTCGGTTCTTTGGGGAAATGTTGGAGCACCCCCTCATTCCGGATCCTGCGTACACCCCTGCCGGGGTGTATTAGGTCGGGGTGTAATAGCTACTAGCCCGGGTTGTATTAGGTCGGGGTGTAATAGCCCGGGTTGTATTAGGTCGGGGTGTAATAGCCCAGGGTGTACATGTAATAGGCTATTAGCCAGGGCTAACACACGGGTGTATTTCCCCGGGGTGTGTTTGCCGGAACGGAAGTGCTTGGCAGAATTGCATACTTCCTAATCACAGTGTGAACCAGCCTGGCTATACACCATCCGCATATCAGGAACTTACACATGCATTCATCTTTACTTAACACATGCATTCATCTTTACTTAACACATGCATTCATCTTGGGCACCGTGTAAGAAGACCCTAGGGTCTGTTGGGAATGCCCAAGTAAAATAATAAAATACAATACACTACAGTACATCCTGCCCCACAGATGCCAGATAACTGAATCATGAATGATCTGAATGAAAGGACTACTTCGAAGTACACACACACACACACACACGCACACGCACACGCACACACACACACACACACACACACACACACACACACACACACACACACACACACACACACACACACACACACACACACACACACACACACACACATGCACAGCCCCAAGATGACCTAGCACATCATCTGAAACCAGTGTTTCTTACCAACATCAGACTGTGCAGTGAGTCATGGAACTCAAGTCACTCTCACTCACGCTCAACATACCTTGCAGCTGACACATTCCATGAATTTGAAGTTGATCCTGGGCCCACTCCACCGCATGCGCAGCAAGGTATCGCAGCAATGCTTGTGGAATATGTGTCCACATGAAAGCTACAAGGCAAACACATCGCATGCTAGTTCCTTGAGAAACAACGGCAAACGCTCACAGAAAGGAGATGGCCAAACTGGCGAAGGAACTGCCGACAACTCAATACAATTCTCAATACGACTATGCAATGTACATGTACAGTCAGCCTCGTGAATACCAGCCATGGCGGCCTGGGTATAATGAGGGCACCAATTTCCTAAGTATGTTTCCTTTGTTAGTTGTCAGTTCTCCCGTCGGCTCCTGAAGCGTGGTGATGGAAAGCTCTCTCTCTCTCTCTCTCTCTCTCTCTCTCTCTCTCTCTCTCTCTCTCTCTCTCTCTCTCTCTCTCTCTCTCTCTCTCTCTCTCTCTCTCTCTCTCTCTCTCTCTCGAAATAGAGAACAACTACTTTCCTAGCCCTTTTGTTTGTGTGGCGGGACGAAAGCGGAGAGGTAGTTGGTCCTTCGGGCAGACAACGTTCTTTTTGTTTTGTTTTTGTTGTTGTGTCAGTCCGTAAAGCATCAGACTCTTAATCTCAGGGTCGTGGGTTCGAGCCCCACGTTGGGCGCCAAATGTCGTCTGCCCGAAGGACCAACTACCTCTCCGCTTTCGTTCCGCCACACAAACAAAAGGTCTAGGAAAGTAGTTGTTCTCTATTTCGAGAGAGAGAGAGAGCTTTTCATTACCACACTTCAGGAGGCGACAGGAGAACTGACAACTAACAAAGGAAACATATTTAGGAAATTGGTGCCCTCATCAGCACTAAAAGGTGCACGTGTCAGCAATACAATAAAGCAGCGCAGCAGCATGCACCACGGGTCAGCAGCATGTACGACACAGAGACACAAACGCAGCAGCAGGTACGACAAAGAGACACAAGCGCAGCAGCATGTACGACAAAGAGCTACACGCGCAGCCACATGTGCAACACAAGTAAGCAATCATAGAGTTCAGTCACTTGCGATAGCATAGCAATACGGATTTGTTTTACACCAACCTGAATAGCTGGAGATTCAAACAATCTTTCCGTGCAGCATATGGCGCACAAATCCCTTCCATTGTACTGCGGTGTCCTGCGAACAGTGTCAGAACATGACCACAGGCATGGCAGACATTCGTCCTCGCCAGCAATTCCTCCACAGTTGTGTCCACAAGGCAGGTGGAGCTGACAGTAAGGTGGCTGTGCACACAAATCAGTAGACTGATACACTTGAGCAGAGCGGCATACCAAGGAAAACATGCCACCAGAGGAATGCTTCATTCTCTTGTGCTCTCATCAGTATGCACAGATAACTTGAATACTGTACTGGAGGGGAAATCCCGCATCTTTAAAACAAAGTAACATGTCTAGAGTCTCTCGATGCACGATTAATGTTGTTCCTTTTACACAGGGCTCTGTGTGTGTGTGTGTGTGTGTGTGTGTGTGTGTGTGTGTGTGTGTGTGTGTGTGTGTGTGTGTCTGTCTGTCTCTCTCCCACCCTCCCTCCCTTCCTCTCTGTCTATCCTTCGCAAAATCACTAATATCAAATTATCAAATCCGTTGATCCCCGCTGTACACTGCCTCCCCATCGCCTCTTTCCGCGCTTTCATGCTCACACCTGCCTGTTGCCCGCCACCCTACTGGGACTTCTACTGTCGCGCCTTGGCCCGTGCCAGCTTTCTCCCCATACCTTACACCAGATTTAGCGCTAAATTCGTTTATGGTTGTGGCCCAATGTGTTTATAAGCATACTGTTGGGTAGATCCGAGTATCAGTTGTCTGATGATTGCCTAGCGGCATGAAACTCAGAGTTACAACCAACCTGAATGTCCTCCGCTGAGTCTGCTATGTAGATATAAAGTTATCTATATTCGATCAAGTATCGCCGAAGTCGCACCAACCCCTTCTTCACAAATTATCAGTGTTCTGTTTGATGACGATCTCCTTTCTTAAATAACTTGTTCAGTTGAAGAACACCGGGGGCTGTTCACAACGATCACGGCCACCATTGTGGATGTGGTGGGCTAGAAAATCATCCATGAAGTACTGCACATGCTTCAAGAGTCAAGTGCGCCCGCCCTTCTTTTGTACTGGATGTGCAAGCATTGTCCTGGCACCTCTCCAGCGTATTGCCGCGCATACAGGTACTATATCATTGCCACAGTGTATTTAAACTTAGATCTATTCATTAGCGCCTCTAACTTCTGCATGCAATGTATCACTCACGCACAGCGAATAAACAACAGGCTTGTTGACTATTCAAACTATGCCTTGTTCAGTGGCGCCTTCGATTTTGAAAGGGGGTGTCCAAACCGTGAAGGAGGGTGCAGCGCGAAGCTATACGTGGCTTTGGCTGCAACCTTGATTCAATGAAGCAACTGTAGCACGCTTTCCTCCTACAGTACTGCTGCTACTCTAACCTGTACTTCTACAAGTACATACTAACTTCTACATAATAATGCATGCATGAGATTACCGAGGTCAGGTCCGCAATGCTTGTAACTTAAGAAGATTAGTCGAAGATAGAGACAGTCACAAGACTTGGAGGAGGAGCTTGAAAGTGTGACAGCAGAACCAAAGGAAAGTCGACAGATTCTGCAAAACCGGCTTCGGCAGAGACAGTTTCTGAGCTGAAAAGCAAAGCTGATGCTTCCGTGAGTGATCATCAAGATGAAGTTGATGAACTGTCTTCTCGTTTGACAGCTTCACACAAGGAAAATGCTGCCCTTCGGAAAGAAATTACCTCTCTTCAAGCAGACGCCATTGATACTGCAGCAGTATCATTCAGTTTGAAACGATTGTTGATGGCAATTACTTGCCAGCAGTGTGTCAATGCTGTCTTGAGCTGCTGTCGAGCAATGTTGGCATTTTCAATATAAGAAAGGTGATCAACAGCGTACTGACAATGGTTGGCATGTCTGCGGAAAGACTACCGTCTCATGACCTTCTTTCCCAGATGCTTGTGGAGTTAAAAGGTTTGGCTAGCCTCCAAATAGCAGAGGAGTTAGCAGAGGAGCAGTTTACGACACTCCACAGCGACGGTACCAGTAAGCATGGCAGCAAGTACGGTGCTTACCAGATTTGCACAAGCCAGCAGCATGTGTACAGTCTTGGGATGGTGGACATGGAGCGAGGCAATGCAGTCCACACTCTCGAAATGCTTAAAACTGCCAGTTCTGGCTGATCACGGTGTCCAAGATAGCCGGTACTACTGAAGGTGGCACCAGCGCAGGTGATCGCATCCTCGCAAATGTCAAGAATACTATGAGCGATCGATGTACTGTCCAGAAAAACTTAAATGATCTTTTGCAGGATTATCAAGCAGAGATACTCCCCAATGTGCAACATGACTGGGCTAACCTCTCGGAAGACCAACAGAAGCAAGTGTCAGCACTCAATTATTTTTCTGTAGTCTCCATTATATCATTGGCCTGGCTGACCAATCTGATGGGATCCTTAAAAAATGGGAAGAAGCCAATTTTGAAGGTACAGTGCATATCGGTTATAGTGTGGTCGGATACAAGAATATACTGCCTACAAGAATGAACACTCAATTTTTCATAATCATAACACATATTTTATGTGTATATTTATTCTTACAAGCAGTAATATCGCATAGTAGAATATATCGGCCCTAAGAATGGATTTTGTGTAGCAAAATATGCCAGATTAGTGCAAAGTGTATCGCCTGTAGTAATAACATCTGTGCTCTGTGCATACTCAATACAATAATATTCAACACAAAAAGAGAGTTATGTCCAACTGAGCATCGGAGAATCACTTTTTCTGTCCAGTCGGACTCTTTCTTCCGACTTCTCTCGTATCTGCTGCTCCGCAGTCGCCTAGCACGACCGCGAGTCTGATCTGTGTGTATCATGTGTAGACCTACATTATTGTATGTGTCCACATGCCAAACGTGCGCGCGTAATTATAATTATGATACCTGTATGTCACACGTGATTTATCGTGTGTAAGAAATATCGGCAATAAGAATCAAATGTCGTTTTTCAAACACCCACGCTATAACCGATACCTACTGTACTAAGATTGGTGCCAGCAACCTTCCTGGAGCATTTGCCAGCCGCCCAGTCATAGCTGCCGCATCAACCGCCTTGTTTATTCAGCCTCCAAAGCCTTTGAGGAGCATGGCGATGAGTCCGGCAGCTGGTTGTATGGTAGATTTCAAACCCTTACTTCAGAATTCCAACATCAAGTCTCCGCTTTGTGAATACCGTGGCAACAGAAATAATAAATTACGTCATTTTCTTCAATGGAGCTGGTATTTCATATCTACATGAAGTGATGGTGCCCTTCCTTGAGGACGTCCAGGGTGAGGTACTGAACCGGATTTTGAAGGCCGTGAACGCTGACTCGTGTGTTCCTGAGCTGGATGCTGGGTGCCGGGCTCTTGGGCTCATTTGCAAGCTTTTAGTCGCACCACTGTGGGCTGTCGTGGAGGACAAGGACAAGGCCATAATGATATGAGTCTGATCTACACTGAACTCGTCAAGAAAATGGAAGAGAGTGGGCACAAGACTCGGCAGATGTTTTAGAAGGAAGTTCTCGACCCTTTACTAGTGTCCCGATAGATCTCACTCACAGATGTTGTTCTGAACGAGATGATTGAGCCACAGGAGAATGATGCCTTGATATGCGAGATCCTGCAAGTACTGTTTGCTGGCTTTGCATTATGTGCCACCTGGCTACTGTGCGATCACCTTCCTGGTGGTACATTTCACCAGCCACCCGGCATGCAGACTACCACTAAGACGGCATCTGTGAGGAAGACGAACGCAATCTGTGAGAGCGGTTTTGGGAAGCTGGATCGCTACCTTCTCAAGAAGCCCAATATCCAGACGGTTGCCTAGATCGCTTGCTGATGTTTTCCAACCATCAGATCTCCCAGTGGCTAAGGCACAAATCTGATGAAGAGAAAGAGGCACTGCTAAGCTCAGCGGTGTGTGCTGCACCTGAGGTTTGCCAGGCTTTCAAGGCTCATCGTAAAGCCATCCAGGATTCTCGCATGAAGCTCCTGAAGCAAAAACAAGCGGAGATTGCTCGGAAGAACCAGCAACAGCAAGAGAAACCTATCTGAATCGGATACAAGAAAGAAATACGAACATTTTATGGTTTTGAAAAAATCGCCCGAAGTGCCGAACAATAATAGTTGTTTTCATACCATTTTTTGCTGTCGAGTACGGCCTAGTGCACAGTGCATGCAGTGTGTAATATGCACCTAGCTAACATTGACTCAAAATGAAGAGCCACTGATTAATTTAATGTAAAGAAAAGGACCAGCGCTCTCTTAGGGGTCGTCCAATAATATCTATATTTTTTTAGAGAAGATATTGGTTCGTTTGGGGGAGGGGGGGGGGGGGGGAAGGGGCCCGGTTTGGTCCCTGTTCGTCTCGTCCTTTTGAAAAAAAATATCGATCAGTAGATCCGGATGGACACTGGGCAAACGTGTAGTTGATGACCTACAGAAAGTGAAAGTCAACACCAAGAATACAGCCATGACAAAGTTGACAGACTGGCAATGTAAACATAGGCGTATGGTGAATTCAGAGTTGCTGTTGCCAGTTGGTCACTTTTCATGAGGAGATTGTACTTCATTAAAAAATATCGACCCTCTGCATAAACGTGTGTATGTTCGTTTTGAGGGGAGCTCCGGAGATAACAACAAATATACAAAATTAATATCAAATACAAATATCGTCTTGAAAAATATATCGATATTTACGGACGGCCCCTTATGAATTGTTATTGACGAAATATTGTTGAAATAATATTATTATTGTTGTGCTAAAAAATGATTCACGGTTCGCTTGACCCAGTGAGGCTCAGTTAGCCTGAGGCAGGAAGTTCACCCAGGAAGGCATAGACATAGTGGGATGGTCTAAGAAACAGATACGGTAGATCTACCAGGTGACTGGTTCAAGTCCTGCTTGGAAGCCGAACTAGAACCGGGAACAATACATGGATGCAGCGAATGGGTTATGCTAAACCTCACTTGAAAATGCAATGTACGATTCAGCTTGTAAGTTAGCCTCACCTGAGTACCAAGCATATTCCTATCTGCACGCAGAGACGATCGAAGTAGGACGCTGGCACTGCTCGTGTACTGTAGCGCTAGTAGTAGTAGCGAGGGACAGTAGCTCTGGCCCTGAACGTCTGGTTCTTGGCCAGATGAAAAAGAAGCAGTGAGTACACTAATAGCAAGACTGCTCTGTCTTGACTAATAGTTAGCTCTTGGCGAGATGAGCAAAGACTAAGAAAGTTTTAGTCAGTAGCAGCGAGATTCTACTCTAGTTTCTAGTCATGGCTGCGAGCGCTACCCACGTGGCCACGTCACTAACGCTATAGCGTAGGCCGGCCCTTGAACCACCGCGGCAGCCTGGTCGAGCTACCTGTTTCACTTCCACGCGCAGGAACTGTAGCCTGTGTTCGCAGCGGCCTAGCGGTGGGGTCCAGACCGGTACCAAATACAGACTCAGTGTTTGTCTGGCTCGGTTTCCTGTTGTTCGGAGTCAGCGAGTATCTGATAGGTCATTTACTTAGCGTAGATGCATTTCATACTTTTGACCTTGGGCTTGGCTCCTACGCAAATATGAGGCCCGGCAACCGCGGAAACAGGTGACGAACCACCTGACCAAAACAAAGTGTAAGTCTGTAGTCATGGTAGTGGTACTAAAGTCGAGTACAGTACATAATTCATGACGCTTGTGGCTCAACCATCGGACCTTTTTTGTCAGCTTGGATCACGTGATCCATCCAGGTGCCGCGTGCGGCAAACAGCACGCTAACTCTGGCCGGCGAGCGTTTGCTGCGACTAGCGCGCTAGCGCTCGTGACATACACAAACGCGCTAGCTAGAACTTAGAAGAATGCTTTGACTTTGCAGGCTTTCAGTTTCTATTTTTTGAAAAGTAGCGCGCTCAGACCAGCTCGTTTCCTCTTCCATTTTTTAGGGCAATTGTTTTGTTTGATAGACGAAGCTTAGGGTCGGTCGGTCCCCTTGGGTTTGCAACCCTTACCCTCCTGGAAAAAAATCATAGTTGCTAGACTGCGACACTTCAGACCAGGTACTATTAGAGTCGCTAATGGACGACGAGCTATTTTCCGCTTTCCGGAGCTCAAGCATTTGAGCCGCTAAATGGACGAGGCTCCTGGGGGAAAGGATGCAGAGAATGAGGAGAAAACACTCGTATGGAGCAGGGAGTAGGTATTGTACTACTTCCTGGTATGGAGCACTGAGAAGCGGTCACAAGCATTCATGACTACCGTAAAGTACCGCCAGAGCGCCCCACCATCTCATCCTTTCGTGGTCGTATTGTGGAGGTGGTCTGCTGTCTGTAGGTCATACGACATGAACCTTGTACTCATATTGCACGTTTTGCAGTCAATTCGAACCTTCCAGCGGACACAAGCTCCACACAAAACCTGCCAAGTCTGACCTTAGTACACTAAGATTCTCACATCGTACAAACTTCGTTGCACTCTGCCATACGATTTTCCTTTCTCTGGCTGTAAAATCAAGGCGGGGCGCTCTCGCGAGACGGGGCGCTCTGGCGGTACTTTACGGTAGTAGTACCGTAAAGTACCGCCAGATCAGCTGCAGAGCGCCCCACCTGTGACCATCTCATCCTTTTGTGGTCGTATTGTGGAGGTGGTCTGCCTTCTGTAGGTCATACGACATGAACCTTGTACACATATAGCACGTTTTGCAGTCAATCCGTGCCTTCGAGCGGACACAAGCTCCACACAAAAACCTGCCAAGTGTGACCTTAGTACACTAAGATTCTTACATCATACAAACTTCCTTGCACTGCTGATCTGCCATACGATTTTCCTTTCTCTGGCTGTAAAATCAAGGTGGGGGCGCTCTCGCGAGACGGGGCGCTCTGGCGGTACTTTACGGTACTATAGCAAGAGTCCATAACCCAAGAGTATACAACTGTGATCTCTTTTCTATGGGCCAACCGCGCGGCGCGCTGCCTTCATTACATCATTCAGCAGCAGTCCGCGCACTGCGGAAAATCAAACACCGCACTTTCCCTCTAGTTTGAAATGAACTTTCGTACGGAACTGGAGTTCACGCGCCAGAATTCAGAGATTGTGTAGGTACTGGAACGAATCGAGCAAAAACGGATGGGCTCGTGCGAGAAATTGAGAGTTTGAATGCATGCTTTCAGAGCGTGATGAAGGCAGCGCGCCACGCATGCACCCATAATCACAGTTGCATACTCTTAATCTTGGGTTATGGACTCTTGGTACTAGTAGTCGCAGTTTTGACCATCAAAGAGAAAAATACTGGTATGTTCAGAAAAACACAATAGGACTCGGAGCCGAAGCGCTAAATCCGGCGGTAGCTGACACATATCGTCATTTCGAAAGTCGAGCCATGTTAGCATGGTTAGGGAAGTACCCCGGTGATCAGGGGGAGACGTCAGATCATGTACGTACAGTCATGTGCGTGTGTGTGTGTGCCTGACAATGCGCCTGAGCCTCCGCACGGAAAGGACTCGGACATGGCTCGGCATAAGTGTCTGGAGGAGCGTGCGCGGCCTGTGTCTGAGCAGCGGGGCGCCAGTCAGTGCGGGCGGTGTGGGTGGTGGCTTGGTCCGGCATGTGTGTGCCTCAACGGTGGATGCCACAGTGCCACCTGGAGCTACCGGAGCGTCGGCACCGGCGGAGGGATGTTGTGCCGCGCATTGTGAAGGCTCAGGCGCATTGTCAGGCACACACACACACACACACACACACACACATGACTGTACGTACATGATCTGACGTGCGACTACTATAGTCATGATTGTAATGTACAGGTGTGGTCGCTGCTTTCGCGGTGTCTGGGGACGGGGCAGGCATCGCTGTTCAAGGGTGGCGCATAGACCAACAGCAGAGGAGCGCTCAGCCTTCCAGCACGTGTGCATATGCGGCAAGCGGATGCGACTACCCGTGCACCTGGAGCGTCATCGAGCGTCGTGTCCTCTCTCTCTCTCTCTCTGCTCAAGTAATAGGGCTTGAAAGTGATGACGTCAAAACGGCCAGGGAGTAGTAAGTTGACATCAGATTTCTATTTTTGGATCCACTAGGTGTGACTTTGCTATTGCCTAAGTATGTGGGTGCATAGCAACCCACTCATGTCGCATGCAGGTGTGACTTTTATTTCGCCACCAGTTGTAACCCCGCCCCCAGTAGCCAAATCAGTCAGTTTCACTGGCTACATCACCATGCTGTGGGTAAGACCGCTTGAAATGTGCTTGGATCCATACAAAAACTGGATCCAAGTGGATCCAGTTTTTGAATTTTTGAAATTGTTGCTATGCTGTGACGTAGCACTTTCAAGCCCTATTAGTTTCCCAGTGATGGGATCACGTGACCATTTTGCGGCAGTGACTCTACAGTAGGCCCAGACAGATTCTGCTCCGCTCGCGCGATCGCCTCGATATTTTGCCGCAAAATGTTGCTGCGAAATCTTCGATATTTTGCCGAGCCTGGCACGAGAATCTCGATATTTTGCTCCATTTTGCTCCGGAAAAACGTGTATTTTATCCAATTCCCGTACAACCTTTCATAAAATCGCAGGGTCGGTTTCTCAACACGGACTTCCACGCATGTGTCCATGAGTTCTTCCAAAATCATGTGGATCCACGGTGAATCCCAGTGATATTTCGGTGACATGATCTCGTCCTGGGCAGTGTATCCTGCTGAACCAAGGAAATCCAAATAGCAGGCATCGATTTTAACCAACATCTCGATATTTTGCTCCGATTTTGCCGGCAATTTCCGCTCTTTCAATTCTTCGATATTTTGCCGAAAGAATTGCCGGCAGGATCTTTCTGGGCCTACTCTACAGGCCGGACAGGACAGGTGTGTGTGTGTGTAATCCTGAAATAAAGATTTATTATTACGTAGGTCTACGTCTGTGTTACTCGGCCAGGGATTTTCCCGCCATGCGCCAGTGCAGTGCTTGGAGGCTATACATGTATCTGTGGCTTACCCCACTGGCCCCAGAGCCCAGACTATGGGCGCGTTCATCTTGAACCTGTCCCCGGGGAAAATTGCGATTCCGCGGCCGCGTTTTTTTCCGCGTTTTTTTGCGATTTTTTAAAAGACCGCGTTTTCCGCGATTTTCCCGCGTTTTTGAACTTTTTTGTTGCACTAAACGTACACACAGTGCACTGTTCGGTCAGCAACGTCTCATCGTGGCGGCTTTTTACTCAAATATGACGAGTGCTTACACCAGAGACTTGTAACTGATTGATTTCACTACATACTCACCGCACATCAATATTATTCACTGCATATTTACCGCATATTTACCGCAAATTCACCGCAAATTATGCCATATTATGCCGCATTTTTCCCCGCGTTTTTTGCGATTTTTTTCCGCAATTTTCCCCGGGGACAGAGAACCTTCATCAACTGTTCAAACAAATGTTATAAAGATATTAGTTGAAGTGTCCCATTACTAGAACGGTTTCTATCATTTTAGAGTTTTTCAGTGGAATTGTCATGGCGATGATAGTGTCATCGGTTGAGCTTCGCTTCGCTTTGTCTCCCCCCCCGGCCCCCCACCCATTTGATGACGTCCGATCAGATCGACCGTGGCATCTCCACGTAGTACGCGTATACGTGACGTAGCTATTCCAAACTCTTCGAAACTAATCCACCTCTCCCATCGGGTGAGGTTGTGGAGTTTCGAGGAGCTTCGTATTTCTGAAGAGGCCAATAAGCCACCTCTTCAGAAAAACGGAACTCCTCGGAAAGTCAAAGACAGGGGCGTAGCAGCCGCTCCGGCTTTGGCCGGATCACTTTTTCGCCCGACCACGACCACCATAGTAAAACAATGCTAAAAGTGCCCAGAATGCAGGATTTTGCACCCTAATTTCAAAAGAATTACGGGGGGGGACATCCCCCCGGACCACCTGGACCACCGCCATGCCAGCGGTGCTACGTGCCTGAAAGAGTGACAATTGGAACTCTAGGCCCTAGATGTAGACCATGGACCATGATAGACTCTATACCAAGAACCAGGGAGTCGTATATACCACCGGTATAGGACTCCCTGCCAAGAACTAACTTTAAAAGAAGTTCATCAGTTGGCAATTGATAATGGATTCTGTCACCTTTGAGCGGATGGACAGCAGTGAGACTGGTCGGTAGTTCTTCTCGCTGGACCGTGAAGCCTTCTTGTAGACCGGTAGCACACATTCCCCGCTTTACTTTGGACGTTTCCTATAAACCATTGTAAAGCACTGTACAGTTCCGTAGCCGCGGAGTACACTATCACGCTGCTAGCAGCATTGTCTACTGCGGCTTGGGAGGAAACATCGACATCAAGTACTTGCTGTACGTCTACAATTGTAGACGGAAAGTGACACGACTGAAGCACCAAGTCAGTATGAAGTAAGTAGGCATTGTAGTATACTATAAAGGACAAGAACAAGAGCATGTCTCTAGCATATGAAACTATGGCGAATGGCGACAACAAAAATACAGCAAGAAATGCCGAGAGCTGCCAAGGCCGGCTGGTAGCGAAGGCGAAAATAAGAAGACGAAAAAAAGCAAGACTCTGCACAAGACCTCTAGCAAAACCAGAAGGGCACCAACAGAAAAAATACCACCCTGGGGTAAGAGAAAAGCAAACACTCTCACTGGCCATTGATAAAAGTAAAGGCATGCAATTCGACTGCAAGTAGTACAAGACTTAGCTGCACATCGGTGCTGCACATCGGTGCTATAAAAAGAATAAGCGAGCAGATGCACAACTGAAAATTTGGAAGCTGGTGCAAAACAAGATCTGATTTTGTGATTGGTAATACCACATGACATAATAAGGACAATGAGTAGAAATAAACGGTACGACAAGACAAGACAACGATTCGTTGAAGACTGAAGTTGAAAACTGCCCACAGCAAAACAAAAGGAAAGGAAAAAGGCAGCAAAGGCTCACGTCTAACACCACACTACCAAATGCTAAAGAGGCAGCAACGGCTCACGTCTAACACCACACTACCAAAGGCTAAATGAAGACTGAAGTTGAAAAGCACACAGCAAAACAAAAGGAACGGAAAAAGGCAGCAAAGGCTCACGTCTAACACCACACTACCAAAGGCTAAAGAGGCAGCAACGGCTCACGTCTAACACCACACTACCAAAGGCTAAAGTTAATCTAGGATGTCTCGGTGAAGTCACAGTTCAGATATAGAGACAGAGAGACGGGGAAAATATCCAGTTCATGCCACAAAGCAAGACAATCTATTCATTAATTTATTTAAAGCCATAGCAACAAAACAGGCAACCACGAAGCAGTTACTGGAACAAAAAGAGCGGTAGCGATACGATTCTGTTGGAGTGTTCCTGCGGACAAGTCAACTTGCTGGAATGCTCAGAAGGTTTGCGCATTGCGACACACGCCGCATCCCAAAGCAAATTCCTCGCCCGTCGGCGGATGAGCAACGCGCAGTGGACACTCGGTTACATCAAGAGGCACGGCGGTCGGGCCGACCGGACATGATGGCAGCAGACTCTTGTCCATGTTACCAAGGCGTTGGAAATCGTCATGGCACGGTGTGCAGAAATGTGTCGAGCCAAAGCAGAAGTACACCGCCACGGAGCAACAGTACCGACACTTGTACTCCAAGAAGTCTATGCCGTGCTTTGGGCAAATCTAGAACACAAACACAAACACAGTCACACACACACAGTCACACCCACCCACACACCCACCCACCCACCCACACACCATTGGACGCCCATCGCCGGAGGCGATGATAGCGATGCTACAGCAGAAGCCATAGCAGCTTGTGCTGGGATTGCACCATTCAACAGCTTGCAAGGCCCACTATTCAGCCTGGTCTACACCACACAGCTATGAAGTGGCTTTTTCTGGCCAGTGAATCCCTACTTTTTGGTCTTTTTTATTTATTTATTTATTTTTTCCCGCATACACATCACACCACATACTCCGGCATGCACTGGCTGTTGGTAACCACCCAGGAGAATGAAAGAAAAGTCAGGAAGAGTTTGAGAAAGAGAAGAAAGACGTGTGTGACCATAATCATCGGGAATCGAACCCGCAACCTATCGATTGGAAATCGCTGCACATACCACTGCACCATATGGAACACACACACACACACACACACACACACACACACACACACACACACACACACACACAAAACCACACCAACATGTCCATAATTCCATATGTCAGACACTGTAGTGTTATAGAGAGAAAACAAGGGGGTATTGCAAAGGTACCATAGGAGGTGGGCGGTTCACAACAAACGTGGGCGCTCCGATCAGAGAACATCCACGAATACACTAACGCTGATTTCGAATGAGAGAACAAAGCCAGACCAGCAACAGCAGCAACAGTAACAACAGCAGCAACAGCAGCAGTAGGGATGGTGATTGTTACGCTAGTCGTCACTGACCTGTGCTCCTTCAACATTGGAACAAGCGCCACACACAAGTTCAGTTGGATCATAGTCGTTGGACATTGCGGCTTGTATTACACATTGCGCCTCACCACCGAAATACGCCTGCACAATGACAGCAGTAACAACAACAGCAGTAACAACAACAGCAACAGCAGTAACAACAACAACAACAGAAACAGCAGCAACAACAACAACAACAACAACAGCAGCAGCAGCAGCAGCAGCAGCAGCAGCAGCAGCAGCAGCAGCAACAACAACAACAACAACAACAACAACAACAACAACAACAACAACAACAACAACAATAGATATTGCTAGGAGATGGATCACAAAAGGCAGAACTCATATTAGAGAGGTTCCGGGGACGATTTTCCGTGCCAAAATCCGTATGGGCGCTACGGATTTTTTCCAGGCGTGCTCCATACGATTTTTCGGCACGGAGAATCCGTGTGGACTGGCTTTCATACGAACCATGTTTCGTATGGAGATTTTGCGTCATCGGGTGCTGAAAGATTTTTCGGGTACAAATTTGGTACGACAAACATCGATTTTCCGCGGGAAGTTTTGATTTCGGTACAAATTTTCAAAATAAAAAGGCATAGCGCGGGAATGTGACGTGTTTGCGATCGTAACCTAGGCAATGACGGCAAACACATAAGTTCCGTATCCCGGAACTTTTCACTGCTCGAAAACGACGTATAAAATATCCGTAGCGCCTCCATGGATTTTGGCACGAAAAATCGTACTTCGGAAGTACATGTACAGGACTGAGAGCTTACTGTGTGTGTGTGTGTGTGTGTGTGTGTGTGTGTGTGTGTGTGTGTGTATATTGTGTGCAGGATATTGCGAGGCACAAGTGTAACGCTGTTCGCGCGGCCCGCGCGCGCTGAGTATGGCGTTCCCCACCCGGTGGACAACACGTCTCCTGGTCTGCCCCGTATGGGGCCCACATAGCCAGTCATGGCAGTGGAAGAAGGAAGGAAGGAAGGTGTGTGTGTATGTGCGTGTGTGCGTGAGAGAGAGAGAGAGAGAGAGAGAGAGAGAGAGAGAGAGAGAGAGAGAGAGAGAGAGAGAGAGAGGGGGAGGGAGAGAGAGAGGGAGAGAGAGAGAGAGAGAGAGAGAGATAGAGATAGAGAGAGAGAGAGGGAGAGAGAGAGGGACAGAGAACAGAGCAAAGTAGAGAGAGCACATAGACCAGTGAAAGGACTCATACAATATGATACTACCGTAGTAACGCACATATAGGCGCATGTGCCTGTATTCGGATATAAGCGCACTCTCACTTATAAGCGCATGCTCTTATAGGCGAAGCACTACCAAAATTCTCACTTCGACAAAATCACGGATAAAAGTCTGCAAACAGCATACAGGAACCATGAAACTGACACTACAAGACCTAGTCAAACACAAAGACTCTGGCAAACGAACTCTGATCGCGCTTGCGCATTAAGGTGAAAATATTTAATTTTCGAAAATTGGATTCGTAGCAAAAAATCACTTATAAGCACATGTGCTTATATGTGCGTTAGTACGGTAAGTACAATTCGCATCAAGAGTAAATAAGCTCCCAGCAGTGTGCAAATCCGGACACCCTTGCAATCGGATGCGGGGATGGCGAACACCCACATAACTCGCTGTAGTGGGCATGTTGTACAGTTCCAGCCCGTTTTAGCCAGCAGTGGAGTAGCAACAAAAAGCACTCCTTGACAGAAACCCATTCAGCGTGCTCAGCGACACATCAGCAAGATCAGAGCAGATATCCAAACTGCACATAAGCTGGCGCACATTATACGTAGTACAAAACGCATTTGGACCACATTGATGTATCACGCTAGCTACTCATGTATTGCGCATGTACTTCAAGTTGTTATCACCCGCATAACGCGTATTGTTACGTTATACGCCTTGCTTCACGTGATTACGTCATGTCTCTATTGGACGCATGCACGCATCCATATTCTGGATTCATGTGTTCCTCTCCTTGCTCTTCTTCCTCACTTGAGAATGTAAATAATTAGTTTCTATTATCTTGTCACCAAACTAGTTCCTGTTGTCTAGTAGTAGTGGTGTGCATGAGAACATGACACACATAACGTGCGTTTTCGCCGACAGAGACCCACTGTGCAGAGTTGCACATTCTTGAGAGATATTACACTTGCTCGCATGTAACGTTAGTTCATCACAGTTACATGCCAATGGGGGTATGCAGCTCATATAGAATCAACTTAATTGAGGGTCAACCATCTGTCTACCACGACTGGCCACTCATCCCAGTCAATAGCCTTAAATAGCCTTGGATGCTGCAACTGAAAGGGATACGTCAGCTAGTTGCATGTCAATCTGATCCACCACAAGTTCTTGAAGTTTCAACATTACAGCCTGTATTTCTTTACACTCACACGTGTGCGTGTGTACCTGTATGTATTGGTACTGGGTAGTGCGTTGCTCTTTTTAAACTTAAAAGCAGTTGTGCCATGCTTTGTCAGAGTTTGATGAAACATGCTTACAACTGGTAATTTCTTCGAGCTCCAGAGCAAGTCCAGCTAGAGGAGGTTTCTTACAAGAATCAAGTCCAGAACCCAGAATCCTGGTGTGTGTTGTAGTGGTGATAAGCTCCCAGCTTGCATGGACACATGCTTTTGCTACACTGTTGACTAGTACAAGCAGCCAGCATGGTA
>NC_088647.1:13257921-13260421 GCF_964019385.1 Sycon ciliatum
TAGTGAAGTGTTGTTGGTGTAGCTCCCTCAGTGCAGTGTATCACACACCTGATGCTTGTTTTCTGCATGCAAGCTTAGCGTACAAGGATGGGAGTTCTGCTTTCACAAAGCGCCAATCGAGCTCTACCCACAGTGAGGTAGTTACAGCAACGGAGAAAATGCTAAGGCAAAGAAGGGAGCAACTACAATATGTGCACCAAAATATTCTTTCATACTGAAAAAATCATTTTTAGTAGAATTTTTTACCTCATCTATAAATCCATATTAGACAATAGAGAGGTTCCGGGGTACGATTTTCCGTGCCAAAATCTGTATGGGCGCTACGGATTTTTTCCAGGCGTGCTCCATACGATTTTTCGGCACGGAGAATCCGTGTGGACTGGCTTTCATACGAACCATGTTTCGTATGGAGATTTTGCGTCATCGGGTGCAGAAAGATTTTTCGCGTACAAATTTGGTACGAGAAACATCGATTTTCCACGGGAAGTTTTGATTTTGGTACAAATTTTCAAAATAAAAATGCATAGCGCGGGAATGTGACGTGTTTGCGATCGTAACCTAGGCAATGACGGCAAACACATAAGTTCCGTACTCCGGAACATTTCACTGCTCGAAAACGTGTAAAAATTCCGTAGCGCCTCTACGGATTTTGGCACGAAAAATCGTACTCCGGAACCTCCCTATTGCTATACTTTGCTGTAGTATCATCCAGAGTCATTACTTTGACCTAGTTCAAATACAATGTACATGTATATGCCTGGATTATCAAATAGTGTGGCTTGTCATGTGTGACGTCTTAGGCCGCTAGACCAGTAGAAATCTGCTTCCTACCTCCCCGACATACAACGAAGTTAGTAGGCACATCATCCAGAGATCATGTTTCGTGACTCTGTGGAATAAGTTGCCAGGTCTCCAATGGAAAGGATTCGAGTGCGAAGCACTATTTATGACGTGACATAATGCAAAATGTCTGTCTGCCATAGCACAATAATGACATTTCTTTTTACCTAGAGACTAAGAGTATAACCTTCCATATCGGGGCACCTCTCTTATCCAGGCACCTCCCATATCAGAGCAGCTCCCTCACCCGGGCACCTTGAATGCAGGTATCTGCAGTATCTCTTTTCGTGCCAGTTACAGTAGCTCAATTGCTTCACTGCATACATGGTCTTTTAAGCTCTTAGCCCTTCCTATTGAGAAAGGCATCCATCTTGGTTTAGCAAGCCCATTTGAAGAAAATGATGTGCAGCAATGCATTATGGCTGCTGCAGTATATTTCCGAGTTAGGGACGATTCTGAAATAGGGGCATCCCTCGGCATTTGGAGAAGAGAGGCTCTACAGTACTAAGAAGTAAATTCCAATTTGTTGACTTACATTGGATGTCCCTGAACTCCACCATGGCGCGCAATGCTTTCGGATCAGCCAGTGCCATCAGCCAGTACAGCTTGACACGTCCACAGCCCTCGTGAACCTCCACCTTTATAGCCTCCTCTTCTTCCTTGAAGACCTGCCAACGTAGCCAATCGCAAACACACAACACCATTTTGTTGTGCTGCTCAAGTAGAATAGAAACTCAACTTTAAGAAAATACCATACTGTTTGCATGTACATAACAGCATTACTCAACTAGCACAATTGCCTGCATGTGTGCAGTCAGTGAGTGAACAGCAGCAGCGACAGCAGCAGCAGCAGCAGCAGCACATTAGTAGCAGCAGCAGTGACAGCAGCAGCAGCACTATGTAGTGCATGCTGCTAACATGGCAGCACTGCCTGACTGACTATACAGTGTAGACTGTGCACAGATAAGCCCTGTGTTCAGCTGTATCTCAAGACAGTAACAGTTAGTCTCTTACTGCAGTGGTTGTTAAATACAGGTATTACTGTTGGGTGCTGAGTGTATACGACTACAGAATGGTTTACCCAGCTTGGGTTTGTAGGACTAAGAGATTGTTTCTTTGTACAGCAGCCAGGTACAGTCTCGCCTGGTCTATCAGTGTAGAGCACAATTCCACCACGCAATAAACAACAGCTTTGCACACACGTAGTCCGGGCTAGGCATACCTGGCGCTGATGGCCCTTGTTGCGCTTCGGCAAGTGAAGCACACGGTCACACTCGCCACACAGAGATCCGCACACGTTGCACTCGACAATGGCTCTTGTCTCGCCGTCGTCGTGATTCTCACAAGTGCGCTGTAAACACACACACACACACACACACACACACACACACGCACACGCACACAAGATACAATAATTATACAAATGTATTTTTAAATAAGTTTGGAAGTACATGTGCAGATACGCGAGGTTCAGACATGAGTAAGTTTCATAAGTTACACAACACACACACGCACACACACACACGCACACACACGCACACACACGCACCCACCCAAACACAGATGAATGCAGGTAAACTACCACTAATATATTTTGAACTTCTCCAGCTTTTGATATTTAGCACAGCAATACAAGACATTCAGTGGTGAGATCATAAGA
>NC_088647.1:13265421-13415421 GCF_964019385.1 Sycon ciliatum
GGACTTCCAGGAATATCAAGAATGTGTTCAGTTTACTATGCAGCCAATAGCATCAGTGTGAATGACAGCATCCGCATCGAGCACGCACCATACCAGTGGAAATCAATGTTCCGTACAAGTCAGGCTTCTAAGGATTTCGTGAAGTTCAGTATTACCTAGCGTTACTGCAGAAGCTAAAACAAGGAGACCCCCGATTGGAGCCACGTCTCCTTTCAGTGGATGGCAATGGCATCCTCCACGAAAGAGCCTGGGGTGTGACGGTAGCCATAAACAAATGTTATACAATACACATTGCCCTTTTCCCCATGTTAACTTATTACCAGGACCCGTTTTGGACGTTCTGTAGTTGCATGCTACAACGCCCTTTGTTCCCTGGACCTCATTTTGGACGTGTTGCAAAGGTGTATACAGCACCCCCTGTCCCCTACTCCGCGATGTGACAATTTCCACTTTTCCCATACTTACGCTTTTTTAAATTTATTTTCAAGACAATAATTATTGGTTTTCCACCTTCCTCATGCTGGATAGAGCTAGTGACTATGTAGATCTTCGCCCGAAATTCTTTTTCATGTGAACATTCATTCAGGGCACGCTTCGTAGCGGGAATAGCAGTAAACACCGGGTCCTGAACATTCAACACCCAACCGGGTCTACAGGATTCTACGAGATGCCACGGGATATTGTACATCTGTACAACGTGCATCCTTCTTCCCAGTTCTTTCTCATTGCAGTGACATACAGATGAATAACAGAGTAAAGAGAGCGGTGCAAACAGAACACAGCAGCCAGTACAACACACCTCTGACTTGGCCGAGCCATTCTTCTCTCCATTCTTCTCATTCACTGATGCCTGCCATGCGGTACGAACACGTGCACTCTCCGTGCACAGAGAGCGCACCATTTGCTCACACACCTGACACACAAATCAGAGAGAGAGAGAGAGAGAGAGAGAGAGAGAGAGAGAGAGAGAGAGAGAGAGAGAGAGAGAGAGAGAGAGAGAGAGAGAGAGAGAGAGAGAGAGAGAGAGAGAGAGAGAGAGAGAGAGAGAAAGGGAGAGAGAGAAAGAGAGAGAGAGAGTGAGTGAGAGAGAGAGAGTGAGATAGAGAGAGAGAGAGAGAGAGAGAGAGAGAGAGAGAGAGAGAGAGAGAGAGAGAGCGAGCGAGCGAGCGAGAGAGAGAGAGAGAGAGAGAGAGAGAGAGAGAGAGAGAGAGAGAGAGAGAGAGAGAGAGAGAGAGAGAGACAGGAGAGAGAGAGAGAGAGAGACAGGAGAGAGACCATGGCATAGAGAAAAAGATGACCAGACCCAGGAGATAAAGTAATATACATGCGTTGATATAGTCTGACCGTTGAGAATTGCCTTCAACACAAAGTAATTTAAGATTGAGGCAGTTGTGTGCATACATCCACAGCATATAGTGAGGTCCTCTACATATTTTGCTTGTAATGATCACTAGCCGGATGCAACAAATATTATGGTGCAGCAGAACAAGGCACAACTACACCTAGCACACTACACACAGCACACAGCACAGCTCACACCAAGGACACAGAGGTTGCAATACTCAAACTGTCACTGGCCAAGGCATCTAACCTGCTTCTGAAGCTGTGTTAGCGGCTTCCCTTCGCTGAATAGAATACCAACAACTTGCTCACGTAGGTCTGTGCTCTCCTACAGCCGGACACAGTAATTGTGGAGCATGGACAGTGTAGTTGTGGAGCATGGACAGAGTAATTGTAGAGCACAGCAGGAACACAAAACGACTTGCACAAGATAAGAGGACCGTATGTGCTCTAGTAGCGGCCTGAACATACAGTAGACGTGCATCGACAAAGCCATGTCTTTTTTTAATATTCGGCTTAATCATCACCTGCAATAATATAATCATTGCTACAGTTTAAAATAAGATCAATGAAAACCGAGGAAAACACACAGCAAACAAGAGAAAATGGCCAAGCTCTCAGGAATGCCTGCGTTGACATGCTCCAATGTACACGCCATGGCGAATAACACCTGGCCTTGTTCTTTCAAAATTTCCCCCTACACTCGTGAAACTACTATCATTGCAAAGATGAGTTTGGCATCAGGGTGGACAGCACGCATTACAAGTCCACAGGTTAGAAGTCTCATTGTACTTACGCCTGCTTTCCTTTCTGCTTTGTCATCTTCTTTCTCACCAGACAGCAGCCGGCCAAACACCTACGGCATATGCACAAGGCACCCATGTACACACGCACGCACGCACACACAGTCAACTCAGCGATGGCAACACCAATCCCAAAGAAGTCTCGTTCCGCTCACACCACATTTTTAAGGAAGAATATCACTGTTTCACCAGTACACCCCCCCCCCCCCCCCCCCCCACACACACACACACACACACACGCCCAGAACTCTTCATTGACAACAACAAAGACTAAGAGCATAACAACACAGGTGCGGCAAGTGCCTCATCCGTGTGCGTCTGTTCAAGTTGCCTACCTGTGAAGTTAGCTGGCGGAATACATGCAGAGCCTCCGCCTGGCAGGTCTGACCGTGTGCAATTTGCGGTGGCAACTCGCCAGCAATGATCTTCTCCGGCGACTTCTCACTGACTCCGAGAAGCATGACTTGACGCAGCCGTACGGACTGTTGAGCCCCATGGAGGAACACACGGATAACGCGAGCTGGACTACTATCACTCACTGGTATCGCCATGTTTATCCAGCCAGCAAAGTTGTTCGAAACGGGAACCTAGTCAAGAAAAGACAGACAGAGAATGCGTGAGGGAGAGATGGAGATGGATCCTTAAAGGAAAGGATAACGACTCCTAAATCATTGTATTTCCACGGATATGCCACGTAGACCAGTATACGAAAAGTTAATTCATTCGTAACCAGTCCTGTGTCTCCGTGGAATGGTCTAGTCACTCGTCTCCCGTATATGGTATTACTTATCCGACGGGATCAAGTGCCAGTTGATCGGTGTTATGGTTACCAGCTAACTTTAAAAGTCTTTATACTGTTTACAAGTGTGATGTACGAGGCATGCCAACTAGAGCTAGACACAGCCAGCCAGCCAGTTAGTACCAGTAGGGATGTAGCTGTTCACAACCACACAACAATACCAGTAATAGCGATATAGCCGTTCACAACCACACAACAATACCAACGAAGGGGGAGAAATAGGAGCGGAATCAAAGGCGGAATCAAAGGTGGGGGGTGCGTGATATTCATGAGGTCAGGCCATACATGCATACCTCATGCTTGGTCTTCTTGATATCATCTGCTACCTCTCCAATACCCAGTACCACCTTCTTCACACGATGCTGTACAGAGAATGAGCACATGCCAACAAATACACACAACAACATACACATTCATCTACCGGTGGCATGTCAATAAAACGTGCAGTGCACACAAGCTAATGCAATCCAGTACAGCACTTTACCACGGCAGAGGCGGTGATAGGGAGACTAGCAAGCAAGTCTGTGCATGCACAGTTCACTCGTGACAGGTTGCCATCACTTTTAGTCAGCCACCTGAAACAATAAGATACTTTCTTCCTGGAGGATGCCAATAACAGTTGAATACGTGTGCCAGGTGTCACGTTCCGGATCATGCATACATTAGATCTACACATGGCTTGCGTGAATGCTAGTAAGTCTAGGCCTTTCTCCTCTCGGCCAGCACAGTAGCAAGAAGAATAAGAGCATTTGTGTGCACATGAACTGTAACGTTATGACAGGTTACAGTACACAGTACAGGCTGTGCTTAGAACCAACTGTCGTATAGTAGCTAAGTTTAAACGGCAAAGAGAACACGGCATACACAGGGAACAAAGCACAAAGCAGAACAAAGGATACATACATGTACTCGTGGAGCACACACAGCACACACAGCACATAGAGCACACACAGCACACACCGCACACACAGCACATAGAGCACACACAGCACATAGAGCACACACCGCACGCACAGCACGTAGCAGGCGAGGAATTAATTGTCTACTCAAAGAATTTATATAATAGTCCAGGCAAAAGTACATGTACGATGAAAACTTACACCGTTGTCTCGGCTGTTATCGATATGCACACAAATGATCTGCGGTGAGACAGTTTTGCTGCATGTTACTTGCAAGTACTTGGTGGTTAAGCGGTCCTCTTCACCAGACTCCCAGAAAGTCTCCGTATCACCATCCTTTAGGCTGTTAGCCATGGCTGCGCGAGACGACATCTTCAGCTCACATTCATCGAGAACGTTCTGCAGCTGGTAAACCTTCGCACCGGGATCATCGGCCTGAACAGCATTAACAACAATGACAACATGGACAGCAGAGGTAGCAAGAATAGTTGAGGCAGTAGTTTTACTAACATGACTGTATGTACGAGGAGATTGCAGTACCATACGCGCTTCACAAACATAATCACTAGCATATAGATATTACACATGTGTTAGCCAGTTTGCTGAGCCATTATCACCACAACTCTCCGTTATCCACACCTAATGAATAGCTGACAAGGTGCAAGAAGAAAGCTTTCACAATGCAATAGCTAGCATGTGTACACAGAGTCAAAGAAGGGGAAAGCACAGGGGAAACGAGGACATACAGACTTACACTTGGTGCTGGCAAGGTAACCATCGCTTGTCGATTACATTGTTCCTCCACCTTAGCAAGGACTTCACTGATGCTCGAGAACACCTAGACAGCAATACATGGCAACAGGATGATGATGATGGACATGTCAGCGGCACAGTGTCTGGTGAGCTGTGCTATAACTGTCCCAACTATTAGGTTGTGGCACCCGGACACAATGCACGGCATCACAATAGTTACCGTATTATCTCCCTTATAAACACGGTACTTATATTTTTTCAACCCACCTCGCACCCGTGCTTATAGAGGAGACCGTGATAATACTGGAGACCGTCTGAGTTAAAATCCAATTTGAGTGTGTTACCGGTATGCAACTTTTTTGACTTTTTCATGGTTGAAAAAATATATACCGATAACACACTCAAATTGGAATTTAACTCAGATTTCATGATTAGAGAACAGAGAGAAGAAAAAAGAATGATGCGGAAGTGGAAGTCCCGCACGTGGCCGTGGAGCACTTTGTTTTTTTTAGCTCTGGAGTACGCACAGCTGCATTCCAGTATTATCACTGTGACTATGTTGGAGACTGTGCGTTTGTAATCTCAACAGCCCTCCGACCTGTGCTTATAATGGAGACTGTGCTTATAATGGAGACCTGTGTTTATAAGAGAGATAATACGGTATACTGGCATGCCTGATCTAGGCTAACAGTTATTCAGTGCTGTTATGTAATATTTACTGAACTGCCACTTCCAGGACTTCAAGGGCCGTGCAAGTGGAGAGCAGCAAATATGCAATTCCAGTGTCGGATTTCACCGAGCACAACTGCACTTCATATCCCATAGCATGTTATGTCCAAGGTACTGAACAAGGTACTGAACAAGGTACTGAACAAGGTACTGAACAAGGTACTGAATAGTTTCACTGTAAAAGAGATATGCACTGGACACATTCAAGTACAACACAACGCTAGAGCCGAGAGCAGTTCTGTCGGCAGGTAATGTCTTACCTGTCCACGGTGCAGGAAAGCATGGTCATCAGGATGGAATCGAAGAGCCAGACAGCGAATAGCTGCTTGCTGAACGAGTGAGCCGCACGGCACAGCCTTCAGGAGGTCAGACACACTGCCAAGGAAGCCGTGGAAGGCGCTGCGCACAACTTGCATGACTATCTGGCCGCTGCACAGCAGGCTCACCAACGGATGGTTGCCCAGCTGAGCTGGTTCTGCCTGCTCCACACACACACGCACGCACGCACACACACACACACAAAAGAAAACAAACACACTAAGACGGACTCCTTAGCAAACAGACAGATGAACGTACATGTATATGCATCCGAACACACCCATGCATTGACGCTAATACATCTACATCTACATGTGCACACACTCAAGCAATCACACACTGCACACACATGTACTATGCACGGACAGTCCAGCATGCAATCACGGACAGTCCAGCATGCAATCACGGACAGTCCAGCATGCAATCACGGACAGTCCAGCATGCAATCACGGACAGTCCAGCATGCAATCACGGACAGTCCAGCATGCAATCACGGACAGTCCAGCATGCAATCACGGACAGTCCAGCATGCAATCACGGACAGTCCAGCATGCAATCACGGACAGTCCAGCATGCAATCACGGACAGTCCAGCATGCAATCACGGACAGTCCAGCATGCAATCACGGACAGTCCAGCATGCAATCACGGACAGCTGAATGCTCTAATAGCCCACCTCAGCCTTCTTCCCATTCTCCGCAGGTACGGGATCTGCATTCAAGCTGGACGAAAACATCCAGAGAACATCGTGCAGCACGGCTTCTTGCGATAAGCAACGCAACACCCAGCCAAATGTCTGCAAAAGAACAAGCAAACGTACATACGGACACACGGACATACGGACACACATCACACATGACAGAAGAAACATAAGGTCATTGTGCATGCAGGATGCTTCACTCCAATCAGCATTGGCAGGTAGATAGAATTCCTAGTGTAAACCTTGGCACAGACAACACAGTGTGTGCACCTGCATCTATAGTCATTGCATGCCAACCAGGGGCGCCGGAAGGTATTATAGTGTGGTACAGTCAGCCATCTGAAGTACAATTTACTCGTGGGGGAGTGGTTGCCGAGGCGAAAAGTTTGGAAATTTAAAGCCCAGATCAGTGTATTTTATTGATTCACGGGGTGCCTGAGATAAAAAGTGGTACGGTCAATACCATATCCGACGCCCCTGTCAACGCTATCCTATCGTCACTGGGGATTAGCCAGGTCAGACTCTAGGTAAAGCCTGCACAAGTGACTGCCTGGTCTTGCCAACCGCCTGGTCTGTCCATTGCATGTCACTGCTATCCCATTGCCAGGTCAGACTAACAGTAAAACCAGCACAAGTGACTGCCTGGTCTTGCCAACCGCCTGGTCTGTCGTGACCACTTGGCTTCAGCAGCGACTATATTGTAGGTGTTGATTGTACATTAGTCATCCCAGTGCAGTTTCAGAGACAAGGTGCATGTTAGGACTACACTCTACAGTAAGGTGGTAACATGGGTAATTGCTGGCACAATCACACGTGTACAGCAATGAGCAGAGCCAGGACTGCACAACCACGCGTGCACAGCAATGAGCAGAGCCAGGACTGCACAACCACGCGTGTACAGCAATGAGCAGAGCCAGGACTGTGATTTAGAAAGGTGGTAAGGATCGTGTCGTGGACATGGAAATCCAGTCGATTGACCGGGGCCGGCGCCCTCAGCGCGTACAGTTACGTCGTTGCATGCAGTGCACATGTACAATGTAATGTTGATCCGATGCGACCAGCGCACTGCAGCTCTGTGTGTACAGTTTACCCACGGCTGCATGGCCCTGCGCCCTGGGGCCGCTAGACGTGCGACCGGATTTCCATGTCCACGACAGTAGCAACCATGATTCTCCAACCATATGCAGAACGAATATGTGACTGCCAAGCAACACAGATGTGGAACACAGTGCAAGTTGTGACCGCACTGGACTAGCAAAGCTGAGCGCTTGTATGGTGCAGGTCACTATGCATACATCCACACACGCACGCACGCACGCACGCACACACACACATACACACACAGGCATGCACGCACACACACATGCATGCACACACACACATGCATGCACACACACATGCACACACACATGCACGCACACATGCACGTACACGTACACACACACACACACACACACACACACACACACACACACACACGACTTACAGCTAACGCATGATGCCTGCAGGCAGCCAGTTGTACACTATGCTCCATACTCCAGCGTAGTGATTGTAGATCATGTGCTTGCGAGATGAAGCGCAGCACAGGGCTCTCAGCCAGAGTGTTCTGGTCGCCAGCACGGTTGATAATGGCCACCAGCTTCTTGAGACGATGCGAGGGCTTGTGCAGCAGTGATGAGGAAGCGCTAGTCACCACACTGACTGGCTCAATGAGTCTTTGCTTTGCAGCATCGCCAACTAAGAGTGAGACTGAGCGCTGGTAGAACGGTGGGTTAGCATCATCGTCACATTTGTCGTTACCGCTCGTTGAGGACGATCGCTGCAACAAGCCAGGCTCGGGTGAATCAAAACTGGCAAAAGCGCCACTAGCCGTGATTGGCTGTGACATCATCTTCTGGAAGAGGAACAATCGGTTCTTCGAGGAGTCGTCTTCACCTTCGTGGCTAGTGCCTGTGCCAGTAGAAGCAGTAGAGGCAGCAGCAGGGGCTGCAGCAGAGGCGGTGGTGACAGACGACACTGCGGATTTCTCAGAAAAGGGCGCCAGACGCAGCAGGAACTGCGCATTTTCAGTGAGAACACGATGTGCTGGCTGCTCTGCACACTTGCGCGGTTTCAACTCTCCACGGTTGGGAGCTAGCTTTTGCTCGGGCTTGTTTGTCGCTACCTTCTCGACGCGCTTCATCTCAGCCTTCTGATCAAGATACTTTGTTCTGCAGGAGTTGCACATCAGATACCAGGTGCTGCCGCCACGTCCACCATCGCCACAGTTGCCGGCCCACCCACCATAATGACGTCCCTGTGAGTTGTAACCCTTACCCTGAGCGTGTCGGCCACATCCAGGATGGCTGTCACGCATATGATACGTGACTGGAGATGGGAAGTACTCGTCACAAAGCTCACAAAGGTCCGTCCTATCACCACCAGCAGCCGAGGCACCGCCGCCGCCTCCAGGCTTTTTCTTCTTCTTCTTCTCTTCGTCTTCTTTCTTGGCTTTGGCATCTTTCTCCGCTTGTACGATAACATTGGAAACTGATGCAGGAACTCGTGGAGTCCATTTTGCCTTCTTGTCTTTGCTCAGTGTTGTAAGGACAGCCTCGGACAGCTTCTGGAAGATGCGTACGAGGTAGCGCAGCGTGGGTGGCATTGACTGGCCCTGCTGCTCTACAGGCGGCTGCACGCAATCGCCTGCCTCACCTGCTGACAAGTCGGATGAGACGGATGTACCCTTCCTCCGTTCGGCTGTTTGCTCCAGAGAAGACATAATGGCTGGGCTAGCACCGCAAGACGATTTTATATCTTCACTTGATGGCTGTGCATCGGCTGAAGCGGTAGCGGATGCACTGGCAACAGACATGGCAGGCAGTGTCTCCTCAGTTGCCATAGAGTCAGCTGCGACATTACTGGCCTGGACAGTGCCATGGGTTAGGTCTGGATGGAATTTCAGGTAGGATGCACTGGCCATGGCGTCATGTACCAGAGAGCCATGCCACAGGTAAGCAGCCAGAACAGTGCGCAAACACTGCGCCACTGCAGGAGACAGGACCGTGGGCAGGCTCTCTTTCTCCTTGCTACCACCCACGTTCACATCGTCTTGTTTAGCAGCAGCGAGTATGTCTGGTTTGGGGGCTGCACCACCAGACACTGCATCATCTTGGTCGGCAGCAGCAAAGAGTTGCGCTAAGCTACTAAGGGCATCACCGCTGTCTCCGCTGGAGTCCCGCGATTTGTTGCTGTCAAACATGCCACGCTTCTTGCCTCCTGCCTTGCCTTTACGGCCCAGTTTCCTTCCCCAACCAGGGTCTTCATCATGGTCGGAGAGGTCACTGCAGGTGTTCTCTTCACTTGTTGTGTCGCCAGAACAGTCACTGTTACTCTCCTCACCACCGTCACTGCCCAGCTTCTCACCAGCCTCCTCCTCCTCATCACTGTCTGCGTCGTCGCCGTCGTCGTCATCACCATCACCGTCCTCATCTGGCACATCACCGAATTGGAATCCACGTGCTTCGGGGGCAGGTTCAATACCAAACTGGAAGCCACCACCACCTCCGCCACCCCCAAAAGCAGGAGCTGGAGCTGGAGCTGGGGCTCCGAAATTGAAACCACCGCCTCCGCCAAACGCAGAAGCTGGAGCTGGAGCTGCAGCCGGGGCTCCAAAATTGAAACCACCACCGCCACCAAACGGAGGAGTACCGGGAGGCTCAGCGGGTGCACCACCAAAACCACCAAAGGCACCGCCAAAACCGCCCAAACCACCAGCATTACCAGCATTACCAGCATTACCAGCATTGCCAGCACCAAAACCAAAGCCACCAGCAGCATTACCAGCATTACCAGCATTGCCAGCACCAAAACCCCCAAAGCCACCACCGAAACCACCAGCATTACCAGCATTACCAGCATTGCCAGCACCAAAACCAAAGCCAACACCGAAACCACCAGCATTACCAGCATTGCCAGCATTACCAGCACCAAACAAGCCTCCACCACCACCAGCATTACCAGCATTACCAGCACCAAACAAGCCTCCACCACCACCAGCATTACCAGCACCAAACAAACCACCAGCAGCATTGCCAGCATTAGCAGCTCCAAACAATCCAACACCACCAGCATTGCCAGCGTTGCCAAACAAACCGCCAACAGGCACGGGCTTCTCTTCCTTCTTAGGTACCGCTTCCGTTTCATCACTCGTATCGTCTTCATCCTCGTGACCAACAACCTTGTCACCATCTGATCCAACCTTCTGAATGAAAGTAACACCTTTGCAATTTGCCGACAATGTCCAGGATTCAGCATTAGACTCGCAGTATTCTTCCACACTCTTATCACCCAGACGAATCCACAGCCCATCCTTGTTCTTCACCTGCACATGCAAGCGTATACGATGCAATCACACACACACACACACACACACGCATGCACGCACGCATGCACATACACACGCACGCACGCATGCACACACACACACAAGACATGAACATGAACAGACAGGTCAGACTAGTGTGGGGGGGGGGGGGGGGGGAGGCTATCAAATATACATGTATGTTATCACTCAAATGTAGCTTCACATATGCGCATACACTTGCAAGCCACAAATGCAAGTGGAAAGCATCAGGGGGCATACATATTCATTTCTATTAGGTTTGGCCTCATTTCTCATTTCTCTCTTTCACGTTCAGGAGAACACAAAGGTCCAAAGCTCGAAAGACTCAAAACAGTTCAGAGTTCAGGAAGACGACACAAGTTCACAGTACAATAAAGTAGGGGTGAAACGAGTACCGAATACTCGAGCACTCGCTCGGAAATTTGAAAAGAGCGAGTACAGCAAAACCTGGTGTACGCGACCTCTGGTTTTAGCGACCACCTACTTTTAACGACCGTTTATCCATACACGGATAGTTCTACACAGAAACTGCACCGGATACAGAGGCCACCTGCCTTGAGCGACCAAAAGTAACCAAAAGTGCCATATTGGCTGGCACGGTTGACTGCAACAGGGTTGAAGTGCGCTCTGAAGCAAATGCATGCAGTCAACAGAAGTGACAAGTGACCAAGGTGACAGTGCAGGATGCGCTGCATGCGATCCAGTGAAGTGTGCTTTGCCTGCATGAAAGTATTCTATGCTCCGCACCTGTCAATATGAGTACATGGAAGTACAAACATGCACAAGTATGTGCACAATCCGACATGCCACGAATGTATGGAACCTGGTTCTAAAGACCACCTGGCTTTAATGACCGCTTTTGCTCGCACCATGGGGTGGTCGCTTAAACCAGGTTTTATTGTACTCGTTTTGCAAAAACACTCGATGTATATCATAGAGCGTACTGCATGCATGTACATCAAGCACTTCTGTTACTCTGATCCATGCAAGCGCGCCTATTACGGCCTAGCACCCCCGGAACTGCAACTTGTGAAATCCAGTGCTTTTTGTTTGTTGTGAGAAGTGCTTCCAGGAGTTGTCTTGTAGTGTTATTGCTTGTCCCTACTTACCAGCAAAAGGCAGTAGTTCAGGTGATTTCTTGCACATAGGCTGCATACAAGACTACATTTGAATCGGGTGTACAACGTTCGGTGTTGCGAGAGTGTGTGCAGTGCATCGTTTTATGTTGTCTGTAAAATACTCGTAGCTGTTACCCGCTCGAATACTTGCTCGTTTGTCAAAGAGTACTCGAGTCCTCGATTTTGGCACTCGTTTCACCCCTACAATAAAGCCTATAACCTGACCACCCCTTAAGGGGCAAAAAGCGGTCTTTAGCAGCAAAAGGCAATAGTTCAGGTGATTTCCTGCACATAGGCTGCATACAAGACTACATTTGAATCGGGTGTACAACGTTCGGTGTTGCGAGAGTGTGTGCAGTGCATCGTTTTATGTTGTCTGTAAAATACTCGTAGCTGTTACCCGCTCGAATACTTGCTCGTTTGTCAAAGAGTACACGAGTCCTCGATTTTGGCACTCGTTTCACCCCTACAATAAAGCCTATAACCTGACCACCCCTTAGGGGCAAAAAGCGGTCTTTAGCAGCAGGTGGTCTTTAGCAGCAGGTGGTCTTTAGCAGCAGGTGGTCCTTAGCAGCAGGTGGTCTTTAGCAGCAGGTGGTCTTTAGCAGCAGGTGGTCTTTACTGAGTCTTTAGTTGGAGGTCTGGCACCAGGCAATCATACTATTGTTGTAGTACGTTATTTTTAGTAGTCTTTACTCCAGAGCAATGTATAACATTACAATATTGTGATTCTTACCGAAGCAATGGCGATCAAGTCAGAACCATACGTAAGTAAGCCAACAGGTGTGGCCTTGCAGCTCGGCTTCTTGCGTATGTTGTGACCAAGAGATCCACAGTGCACAACGGTGTAGTTACCTGCACCACCTGTCAGTGTGAGTTTGAGTTTGAGTGTGAGTGCGAGTGTGAGTGTGTGAGTGCGAGTGTGTGAGTACGTGAGTGTGAGTGTTAGTGTCAGTGCGAGTATGAGTGAGTGTTAGTGTGAGTGTGAGCGTGAGTGCATGCATCATATCACCAGCATGTGCAAGTAAGAACAGACAGAACACCCATGTCAATGACATCATCACTCACTTAACAACAAAGCTCAAGAGCAGGACTGGTGCAGTTCAATGCTTAGGCGCTTTATTGACCATGAATTTCTTTTTCATGCCTTCAGCCTGCGCATAGTTTTTGTTACAGTTGAACCAGCTGCAGGGACATACGCAAGTCCGTGTGTAGAGCATTAGCACGTGGGTGCATAGCACTACAAGAAAATCTTACCTTCAGGCAGCTTTGGTTTAGCCTTGGCAGACGCAGCTTTCTTGCTTTTCAACTTCAAAGCCTTCAGCTCTGGAATGAAATCCTCCTGATTCTACAGAGGCACACACGCACGGACACGGACACACACACGGACACACACATGTACACACGTATACACACATCATCATCATCGTCGCCGTCGTCATCGTCACTGTTAGGCTTTCCCACATTACGCGAAAAAATAACGGCAAGATGCGGATGCAAAACTCGATTTTTTCGGGGAATGTTTTTTGCCATTTGGGGCAGTCTCCAAAAAAAATTTAAAAGATGCAAAAATTCAGCCAAGATGGGCGTGAAAATGCATCCGTTGCCATGGCAACAGCATGGCCGCGATATACCCACGTGATCCCCAAATCGAAAATATGTCACGTGCGCATGCTCGTACTCAGCTTCTTGGATGCTAAGCTATAGGCGCGTTCAAGTTTTATTATTATAATTATAATATTAACAAGTTTGAGGGAAAGAGACAAACGGAAAAAGTCTGAAGAAAAAATTGACTGTCACCACCAGGACTCGAACCAGGGACCTTCGCTTGTAGCCAGCGATGCTCTAACCGCTGAGCTATGGTGTAGTCGTCATCCCAGCAGAGGCCGTTCAACATTTTCATAATATTATTATTATTATTATGGAATAGGGCTGAAACAATTATACCGATAACTCGGATATTGATCGTTAAGATTGCAATCGATAATCGTCAGTGTTCCAAACGAGTGCTAACGATTTTTTTATGCATGCGTATCATTGACAGTGTTCTAGCCCATGCACTCCATCCGATAGTAAATACGAGTGCTATCATGTACTTTCAAGCACAGAAAAATTGATTTGTGGCTTTGAAAAAGATCGGGAGAGAAGACTGTCTTTTCAGTTCTTTTCTTTTTTTAAGTCGTAGATGAGAGCAGTTTCCAAACCGTGATAACAAGATTCTTCGCTCTGGAAACAACATGAAATTCTCTAGTTCATGTTGATAAAACCAGCCAGATGTCTACAGATGTCAACAGTGCGGTGCCACAAAATTCTAAAGTAGCATGAGCATCCTGGACTTTCTTCGTAAACTGGTGTTCGAGGCACACGAGTAGAGCCGACAAGAATCGATAAAACCGATATAACTGTTATCAATCGTTAATGATATTGGTTGATCGTTAGGAGTTAATGAATGATCGTTTCAGCCCTATTATGGAAGCGCTTTCCACCTGTCAGCAGCAAGGAAGGAAGAACAGTGAAAGCCAAAACGAGATGAAGCAGGTGGCACAGTGAGGGTAGCTTGACCTCTAGTGCGAGCATTTGTATGATAATAATAATAATAGTGCATGAGTTTACGTTTATGATAATATTGTCCTTGGGTCAGTGGTCATGGCTAGCAACGCACCATCTGTCCTGGACGTGGTAGACCCAGAGTCGGAGTCGCAGTCGGATGAGCACAGCGGTAGTAGCGACATCGAGAGTGTAGAACCACCAGCCCCGGCTCCGAAGTCCAAGCTGGATCGCTTACGGCCGCCATCGAAAACCGATTTGAGCAGGTGAACAGTGGCTCTAAAACAAAAGGCACTTACAAACCGCCATCGCAAAAGAGAGCTCCGAAGACGGTGTCCGCTACCGTCCGTGCACGGCAGTTTCCCCACGACAAGTTGAGTGTAAAAAGTGGGCGACTTTTCTGCGATGTTTGCCGGCATGAAGTGTCGTTGACGAAGAATGTTCTGCAGAAGCACCTTGCCTCTTCCAAGCATGTAGATGGGAAGGCAAAGAGTGTCGAGAAGAGTGCAAAGCAAGCACAGGAGCTAATGGACACACATACCTACATCAAAGAGACCAACGGCAAAGGCTCAACCCTGCCGGATGATGTGCTTGTCTTCCGCGTCCAGTGCCTCAAGGCATTCATGACCGGTGGTGTGCCTCTGTCCAAAATGGATCATTTTCGCCCTCTGCTGGAACAACATGGCTTGCGGCTGACCGGAAGCCAGCACATGTCGGAGCTCGTCGCCATGGTTGGGGACAAGGAGGCAGCTGACTTGAAGGCGTTCTTTAGTAATCTGCAGTACAAGCACATGTCCATCATATTCGATGGTACCACCCACATTTGTGAGGCGATGGCCATTGTTGCTTGGTGCCTTGATGAAGACCTGTGTATTTATCAACGCCTCATCTCTCTGAAGCTGGCCGCCGACAGCATGAGTGGAGAGCAAGTTGCGCACAGGCTGCTTCATACTCTGGCGGTCACCTACCAGGTCGACTCACCCCACCTAGTGGCTGTCATGCGTGACCGGGCATCGGTGAGTGATGTGGCTGTGAGAACCATCAGGCCTCTCTATCCGAAGGTACTAGATGTGGGGTGTTTCAGTCACACCCTAGACAACGTTGGTCGAGCCATAGACAGTGATGCGTTAAAAACGTTCGTGACTGACTGGATTGGCCTGTTTTCCCACAGCCCCAGGTCCAGACTTCACTGGAACTGTTTTCCCACAGCCCCAGGTCCAGACTTCACTGGAACTGTTTTCCCACAGCCCCAGGTCCAGACTTCACTGGAACTGTTTTCCCACAGCCCCAGGTCCAGACTTCACTGGAACTGTTTTCCCACAGCCCCAGGTCCAGACTTCACTGGAACTGTTTTCCCACAGCCCCAGGTCCAGACTTCACTGGAACTGTTTTCCCACAGCCCCAGGTCCAGACTTCACTGGAACTGTTTTCCCACAGCCCCAGGTCCAGACTTCACTGGAACTGTTTTCCCACAGCCCCAGGTCCAGACTTCACTGGAACTGTTTTCCCACAGCCCCAGGTCCAGACTTCACTGGAACTGTTTTCCCACAGCCCCAGGTCCAGACTTCACTGGAACTGTTTTCCCACAGCCCCAGGTCCAGACTTCACTGGAAGACGCAGACAGGATTGACGATGTGCTCCTATAGCAAGACTCGCTGTGGTGGAGCAAGTGGGAGGTGATGCGGCAAATGCATAACCTCTTTGGGGATGTCGTCAAGTTTGTGCAGGAGTCGGATGAGAGTAGCGTGACTTGGAGATGTCTGAAGGAGTGCATCGACGATCCTCAAACTCGTGCACGCATTCAAATGGAACTCGCTGCTACGGTCGAGTTTGGGGAGCCCTTTGTGCAGACCACTTACCGACTGGAGGGTGATGGTGCACTCTGCCTGAATGTGTATGAAGAAGTGAGTGCCCGACTCAACTTCACCAACACCGATCCCCTTCGACTGCCTTCTACTGCAGCTGTTGCCCGGGTGATTGCGAACGGCAACGAGGAGCATTTCGAAGTATGGATGGAGGTCGGGTATGCTTGCCTGCGCCCTGCTGTGCAGTATTTCAGGGTACGGTTTGGAGTTGGCGGTGTCCTGCACCCCCTGCTTCAGGCCTTCCGTGCTGCGCGGCTGCTCCACCCCGGCAAAGCCACCGAGATGCAGCCAAGCGAGGCCGACGTTCATGCTCTCACCAGGTTCCCCTGCATCATAGAAGAAGACGCGGATGCCATGGTCGCAGATCTCCCAGCATACTTGGCAGCTGTGGAAGACACGCACAATGGGATCGATCCTATTGCTTGGTGGCGAGGCCACCTTGATATGGCAAGTTGGTGCAGTGCATTTCGCAAGGTTCTGTTGGTGCAGCCTAGCTCTGCTTCTGCTGAGCGCGTGTTCAGCCTTCTCCAGAACCCTTTTAGCGGCAGGCAGGAGCGTGCGTTGGAGAATTACATTGAGGGTTCAATCATGCTCCAATACAATCATTAGATCGTTGGTTTGTATCTATGAGAGCTGCTTCTCCTTCTGTGCTAGTTTGGTTGGGGTGGAAAGTATATGCATGTGTGCCTAATGATGAGCTTTCTGCCTGATGTCTGCCATTTGCACACCCCTTTGCCTTGCTCCTCACTAGTTTCGCTTCTTGGACGTCTTGTTTGTACCTTTCTTCTGAATCGGGGATTGATCGGATTCTTCCCATTCTGATGACATTTTTCTTCCAATTCATTCATTTATTCATGGTTGCTTCTTTCCTAACATCATCTCTCGTGCAGCTTTGGAAATCTCAGTTATTCATTGTTATTATTATTATTATTATTTAGCAATATTTTACTAGGGCAGACGCACAGACGTGCGTCTTGTTAGAGGATATATTATCATGAGTTGTCATCCCTTGGCCTTGTTTCTAATGACTCTAGTCATCCTGCATGTAGTGAATGAAGTGTTCCCATGCTCTGGGCAATATAACTTGGCTTGTGCTGACAAAGAAATGAAAGTTAGAGATACATGTACATGCTGTTGTTGAGCCTACGGTTGAACTTGTTATGATGTGTGCTTTCATAGCATACACGCGGCACCTAGGGTACCCCGTCAGAAGACGTTAGTGTCTGTGGTCACTGCCATACTGGCCCATAGTCAAATAATAAAATAATAATATTCGAAGTAAGAATAATACGTGTACACGTATACAACTGTGGAATGCTGTGCCCATATTCTATCTATAACAAGTGTCCAAGGGTGTTAGTACTGGTTGAAATGTTTCAGCTGCAAAATAATGGTGTTGGGATGTGCTCGATCACTTATTATTATTGTTACTTAAAGTATTATTATTGTTCTCGTATCCGTCCCGAATGGGACTCACGACGGCAGAATTAACTGTGAGCATGTGTGTGTGAGAACGAAAAGAAAAAGAAAAGAAGAGTCTTGTAATAAAGGTCAAATTTAAGAAGAGCAGTACTAGACTAAATGGCTGAGCAGATGTTACTCCATTGTTTTCTGTCGCGGGCATAGCTGCCGAGATCTCAATCCTTGCTAAATTGGAAGATGTTTTTTTCTGGGACGATGCGATTTTACCCCCAAGATGCAAAAAGATGCAAAACGTAATGTGGAAATCCCTAGTCACTGTCCTCGTCGTGTTTCCACTCTCCGGCTATCACTGTGCGCACTGTGAGATTCTAATGTACTGACAAGCTGGCCAGATGCGGATACCCGAGACCTGGGCCGGTCCGCCTGTAGGGTATGTTATTCATGTACAGTCGTCAACTTCGCTAATAACGACTGCAGATATAACGACAATTCGCGAATAACGACAGAATTTCCATGCCCAGAGCAAAGTCCATACTACCTGTATACATATAATGAGACTTCGGGTATAACGACACTTCGCGAATAAGGACACTTTTCTGATGCCCGGTCGAGTGTCGTTATACTCAAAGTTGACTGTACAGAAGTTTCACCATGCAGATAGAATCGTGTCAGCGTGTACACCGTGGACTTACCAGCTTAGCTATCATACCAGGATGCCAATTGGTTGGTGGCTCCG
Source organism: Sycon ciliatum (assembly GCF_964019385.1). Lineage (NCBI taxonomy): Eukaryota > Metazoa > Porifera > Calcarea > Leucosolenida > Sycettidae > Sycon > Sycon ciliatum. The sequence continues at coordinate 13,283,835 of NC_088647.1, forward strand.
CAGGCAGTGCTCCATTCAGCACCGACAGATTGGCTTTGAGGCCATCAGCAGAAGAAGGATCAGCGGCAGTGCCATCAGCAGCCGTAGGATCTTCCTCCTCGACTTCTTCCAGATAAGTGTCAGCTGTGCCACTGTGGAAAGCCAAGACCCAGGCAGTTTCCGACTTGGTAAACTTCTTGGCATATTTAGGTGTCAACTTCACCCACTGCCCATCATCATTCGCTTCCTGTAGATCAGAATGAGGAAGAGTAAATAGCAGCAATAGCAATTTATGCAGTGGCCATGATGCCTCTCATCAATAGGCTCACAGAATCTTGCCCCGATGTCACTCAGTCCTGGTATGCTGACGACGACTCAGGAGGTGGACAGCTAGTGCAGCTACGCAAGTACTGGGATGATGTCCAGGAGTTTGGTCCTGGCTTTGGGTACTATCCGAACCCGTCCAAGACTACTCTCATTGTGAAGGAGCAGCATGCAGATCAGGCCATTCAGCTCTTCCAGGACACAGGTATCAACATCACTACAGAGGGTGCACGCTACCTTGGCGGATCTCTAGGCACCAGTGAGCACAGACTACACTACCTGCATGGCCTTATCCACCGGTGGGAGCTGCAAGTACAGAGCCTTGCAGAGGTTGCTGTCACACAACCTCACGCAGCCTACACTGTCTTCGTGCGAGGCCTGGTACCGAGTTGGCACTACCACTTGCGTGCCATGGACTGCCCCCCTGAACTCCTCAATCAGCTTGCAGCGATTATTGACCAGAAGTTGTTGCCATCACTGACAGGGCACATCACGGGGGAGGGCTCTGCACTCCGCCTTCTTCTGTCAGTTCCCACGCGCTCTGGTGGCATGGCCATTCCTGTACCGGCAGCGGAAGCAGAGAGAGAGTTCAAGTCCTCCCGACGTGTTGTGGCTCCTCTTGTTGCCCTGATTACCGCAACTGATGGTCCAATGCGTGAGGGCACTGCCGACCAACAGCATCCGCTGGACAATGCTCTGGAGCAGTCTCGTGCGGCAGCACGCCAGGCTCGCAAGGCAAAGGCCGATCACGCCAAAGCTGTCATCCAGGAAATCCAGTCGGCATTATCACCATCCCAGAAACTCCTCACGGAGACAGCAGGTGAGCGCGGTGTCTCCTCGTGGCTCACAGCTGACCCATCAACGAGCAGCGACACTGTCTTGAACAATTCAGATTTTTGAGATGCAGTATGTATTCGGTATGGCTTGCTTCTCGGCGGCCTTCTGACTAAATGTGTCTGCGGAGCGACAATGACAGTGGACCACGCCATGACCTGTCCTGCGGGAGGCTACCCGACGGCTCGTCATAACGAAATTCGGGACGTTGAGATCGAGCAACTACTGCTGCCTTTCGCTGGGGAGCAGCTGGCAGGTAAGACAGCCAATCGCGCTGAGGAGGCCAGGCTGGACATCAGGGTTGGTAGTTTTTGGACGCGGCAGCAGGATGCCTTTTCGATATCCGGGTTACACACCCAAGGTCGGACCTGCTGTCGCGCCAGCAAATCACAAACCAGCTCCAGAAGAATGAGAGGCAGAAGCATCGCAGCTACAGTGAGCGGATAAATCAGATCGACCGTGGATCTTTCACGCCTCTGGTGTTCACAACCAATGGCATGCTCGGCAAGGAATGCTCCATCTTCCTGAAGGCCTTGGTGTGCCAGATTCTGGAGAAAAATGCATATTCTGTTGTTGTGAGCCAGTTGTGATGCCGCCTTTCATTTCGTTTGCTTCGGTGGTGCATCACCTGCCTGCGAGGCTCTCGGACATCATACCGGTCACGTCGATACAGTTTTGTGAATGATTGTCGGATGATGTCTAGAGCACGAAGTGGTCCTTATGGTGGTAACGTTATGTGCACAACTGGTTTGCTGTTATGCATCCATGCTGTATTGGTGTACACGAGAGAGCTTGGAAGCTCAGGGCCCTACGCTATGCTTTTTTGCCTTGATGACCGAGGCAAAAATAAATTTTTCATTTCTCCTATTTTTTTCAAGACATAACCTGAGATTCGAACCCGCACTATCGCCCTGCATGCATCCCCCGATACACTTCGCATACATACTAATTCTTCCAAGTTGCTTCACGTTATGATCTTGCATTTGAAAGCCCTATTTGAATATCGTGGCCAGCTGTTTGTGGCCGGCCAGCCGTCTTTGATGGTACGGTACGGTACGGTACGGGACAGATACGGTCGAGGGTAATACGACACCGTCTACCGACCTAGGCAAAAAAAGCATAGGGATGTTATACATTTTTCAATTCTCCTATTTTTTCACGCATAACCTGGGATTCGAACCCGCGCTATCGCCCTACATGCATTCCCCAATACACTTCGCATTCATACTCATTCTACCAAGTTGCTTCACGTTATGATCTTGCGTTTGAAAGCCCTATTTGAATATTGCGGCCAGCTGTATGTGGCCAGCTGTGTTTGATGGTACGGTACGGTACGGGACAGATACGGGATAGCGCCAGGCGTGACACAAACACACAAACAAACAAATACCAAATTAACCCTTTACCATCCGTGCGTACTTGAATCGATCTCTAGAGATCGATGGACATGCATACACTAAAACATTCGTAACTCGATCGCTTCTTGTCGGAATTTAAAGAACTAAGTATCTAGGAAGAAGCCGAAGAGCCCAGCTTTCCATTGCATCAATCGGTAAAGAGCTGCGATGTCGCATTCCAAAGATATTTCGCTCGACATTTCACCTACGGCAAAAGTCGAATTTCTTTCCGAGTGACTGACCTTGTGCGGGGATTTTCCCCTCTCCTGACATGCTGAGTCACTTTGGCATGCTTTGAGCGCGTGGGCAGCATGAAAAGAAACTCAAGCAAAAAATTTGGAATGTCTACGATGAAGGAGCGAGAAATGGCTGGCGAGGAGAGAATTTCCTCGTATATCCAGCGATGGGGTGTATTTGAAGCTCCCCGGCGCTGGGTATGTGATCTCGGTAATGTCCTGTTCGAGCTCAATGTACGCAGCTCGTGGAGAGCATTCCAGAATGCCCAAGATTGTGAAAATTGGTTGATTAGAACCGAAGATATTCTCAGAATAAGGTGAGAATTATTGCATTTGGGACTGCTGGGGAAATTTGGTCGGATGGTAAAGGGTTAAAGCTGTGTGGACCCTGGCTATGCAGAAGACGTTACTGAAGTCACGTCTTCTGCATAGCTACGGGAATTAAGTATAATGTGCTCTAACTACCGTGGCTGGTTAGACGGACCATTGACATTGTGTTCTGCTTGCTATTTTCTCTGCGTGTTGTTTTCATCACTATTGATTTTCACATTGATTTCACATTGATGTATTTATTTTTGCCCGTACAAGAGGCTTTAGCAATAGTACTACATACCTCGCAGCATGCCAAACATTTCAGCACATGCCAGTACAAAAGCATCTAGTGTAGCAAAACACAGACATACACTGGTGACATTGTATGCTTGCATGATGTCAAACGCGCTCAATGAGAATTCCAATGCCTGAATCGACTCTGCCGGTGAAAAACAGCGTGCCGGCAGGCGTAAGAACTAATGATGTTATCATGACGGAGTACACCACTATGACCGTTCTTACCTCTTTGACAACACGAACCTCAGTTCGTCCTTTGAGTGTCCCGATTGTTTTTCCCTGCAAAATACAAGCACACATGTGCACGCACACACACACACGTACACACACACACACACACACACGTACACACACACACACACACCATGCACACACACACACGCACACACACACACATCCATGCACGCACACATACGAGTGCCATTCATTAGAAGCAATCCATGGAGTATTACAGTCCATTTCAAAACTATAGACGCGTACCTAGGCAAAAACCGTTATGCCAGCATCTATACCACATAAAATCTGTGATCACTTTGTGCATAAATTTTTCCAAATTGGGAGTCTGTTATCCAATCCTTTAGAAACTATATGAGAGTAATTGTGGAGCGATCCTGAGCAATATTCCGAAAACTATTCTCAAAAAGTTCCAGCCAAATTTGAAATATTTCAAAAACCCTACGCGTCTATAGTTTTGAAATGCACTGTACATTCGTCATGCAGGTCATCACAAATTTGACAAGACTGAAACATTGAAACATAGGTACAAAACACGCTCAATCTACAAATACAGCGCACAGGCAGTGGAACCAAGAAATACAAGAACATCCACACAAGTACCTGCAAGGAAGGCGATGCTCGCACCCGTAACGATCCAGAAATGTGCTTGAAAACCATCAACTGCAAAACAAGAACATGCAGAGAATAATTTGACAATCAAGGCAACACTTGTAAGAAAATCCTGGCCGAATCAAAAGTAATTTTGAAAAAGTCGGAGCATCACAACTTGACCGCAGCAGGCTTTCTACAAGTCGCAGTAGTGGTGCCATCGGCACACCATACTGCCACCAAATGTAGGTAGCAAAATCAAACGTGAACAAAAAGAGTCCAGTGGAGACGTTCTATACACATGTGCAGGAACATCGATGGCAAATAAAATGTGACCTCATGAATAAAGCAGAGGCACACTCACCCGCATACAGCAGTGTGCATAGTGATAAAGTCATGCAGCCAATGACCTGCTATAGACCGGACACACAATTGTCCAGTCTGTGCGATGTGCGTACAAACCGGCAGGATAAAATGGGTGCACTGGGGTTTTTTTCCGGAGATCTGCAAAGCACCCAAAGTCTCTTTACGTCACCCGATTTGTGCAGAAAATGTGTGCGGACAACATGACAATGAGAGTGTGCACGTGGTCTACACTCTACACTCATAACACTGGAAGACATCATGTAGTCACCACTGCATGCCACCAACTGACAGCAGTACAAGAGTGAACATCAACATGCAGCAGGGGCGTAGCCAGGATAGTGATCAAGGGGGGGGGGGGGGGGGGGGTGCCAAGACTTTCCCCACACAAATGTACATGCACTTATGTTGGTCCTTTCATTAGGCATTGCGGATAATGCCGGCAGAAAATTGGCAGAATTCGGTACTTTTTCTGGTAAGTTTCATGCATGTTTGGTATGTGGATAAAGAAATGGAGCAGAATTCGAGGAATTGCCCGCCATAAGGTTTGTATGGTTCTTCCATTTTCACTCCTTTTTGAGCAGAATCTGCCAGCTTTTCGAGCATTATCCGCACACCCCTACCTTTCATGCACATTATTCGATCCGTGAAATGGGGGGGGGGGGGGGGGGGGAGCAAAATTCGCCCCTAATTCGACGCTGAAGATCAATCAGTGAATGGCAAATCTCCAACCAGGGAGTAGTAATAATTATGGTATTTTACTACACCCTGGCCTGCTTCCAGCTAATGATGGACTAAGTCCTGGATGCTGCTTTCTCCAGAATTATCACATTCTCCATCGAACTTTTAAAGTGGGATTTCTCGAGCCATTTTTCCCCTTCGTCATGTTTGATAGTGCAGTAAGGCATCCTTGATCAAACCTACACTATTCCCCACAAAAACTCAAACTGCACTTCAACGTTACTTTCACTCTTCTACTGCTGTATCCACACTTGCAATGCATGAAAGAAACTTCGCCTTTCCACAACGAGACCAATTAACAGCGAGAACTACAAAACATAGCGAGAACAAACTGCTATGTCTGACGTGTGCTTTCCGGCCATAGACTGCGTTGCTACTTCCTTGCTTCTACCAATGGCGTGTTTGTATGATTCTTTGCTTCTAACAAAACATGTGGAGTGCAATACAAATCATGTGCTGAGCCTGCTGAGGCCTGATGTGACACTGCACAACGCGGAGTTCCCTTGACTAGAAATTCCATTGCAAAATGGCCAATCATGAGACACAAATTCATAGTCCACTAGCATGTGGATTGGTTTCAGATACATTGTACTTGCAGGTCTGAACCAGGGAGTGGTACCTACTAGTCCCTGCTGGTCTAAAACAGGGATGGCTACAGTGTGAGATGTGCAGAGTTGCGCATGTGATCAGCGGGTTTGCTATGGTCTCTCTCGAACCAGCTGTGAACCAAGATCGAAATTTTTGAGGGGGGTGCTTTGGCACCCAAAGCACCCCCCTGCCTACCCCCCTGTGCAGGCCACGTGTCTCTCATGTACCTTGTGTTCGTGCGTCTCCCGGACTTTGGCAGCAGCGCTGGCCACTGCCCAACCAGAGGCAAAAGGAGGTAGTGGCGGAGCAACAGCACCACTGGCAGGCTCTTCGACAACAACGACAAGCTCTTCGCCTGGCCGTGCAAGAACAGGGAAGCAAACAACAAGTACAGTATTAGCAAACCTCATGCTCAGCTGCTGCACTCTGCACAGTGCACTCTGCACAATGCACTCTGCATAGTGCACTCTGCACAGTGCACTCTGCACAATGCACTCTGCACAGTGCACTCTGCACAATGCACTCTGCACAATGCACTCTGCACAGTGCACTCTGCACAATGCACTCTGCACAGTGCACTCTGCACAATGCACTCTGCACTCTGCACAATGCACTCTGCACAATGCACTCTGCACAATGCACCTGTACAACTTGGATGCTTTTTAAAAGGGGGTCCAGCATTGCTCAACCACCACTCAAATACAATGCCATGTACCTCTAAAACACAGCTCAAGTACTGTAAGACCAGATATTTTAACGTCAATTAAAGTTTACGATCTCCGGATTTGTGTGGGTTAGCGAGGTGAAATTCTAACGAATTCCGTCTCAAAACCGGCAAATGACTGTACAGATCCATATCGCTTTGTGCATAACGAACTCAAATGTCAACGAATTGTTTAAATTCGTTAGCATTACTGGTCTTACAGTATCACTCAAATACCTCTAAAACATGTACTCAGTATGAGTGCAACTACAGGACATATAGTGGGTATTAGAGAGGTTCCGCATAACGTGATTACGTTAGTAAAAAACGTAGTCGATCTACGGAAAGTTTTTCGTAAACTGCATGCGGATCTGTGTTCCGCGATACGGAGTTTTCAAATCACGTAGCTGCCCTTTGCAACTCCGAACGCAGCAGTGTACGACCGGATCGACCTGGGGAGAGAGTCAAAAATGTGTACCCCAATCCACTTACGAAGCACCTGCGTTATCAGAGCCCTATCTACGTACTCTATGTAGACAACTTTCCGTAAGTGGAGTGCAAACTCGCGAATTCACGGGTTTTTCCCGCCCACTAACGTAAAGTTGCTCAACTTTACGTAGTGCGGAACCTCTCTATTGCTGTCAGAGCTGGCTTTGACGTTTTACAGTTCTTGAATCACAACGCAAAACCACGTCATTTCTGTGGCCAGTTAGGCAGTTGATAGAGTAACAGCATGTTGTGACAGCAGCACCAGTTCACAACCGCCAAACCTACCAGCTTTGCAGCCGTCAACAAGGGCCTGAACCGTGTACTCTCCGCAAAAAGATGGCGACCACATCACCTCGTAGCGGCCATCATTGCGAGACACAACCTCCATGTTTTCCGGAGTCCTGAAGAAGAACAGAAATGGATGGGCACAGCGACTTAACAGCGTGCTGGCTGATCCAAGACGAAAGAATAAGGCCAGAGTTGAATAGAGAGAATGCTAGATTATAGAATGTCACAGTGTGACAAGCCAATTCAGATCACTCTTGTTACAGATGAGACCAGCATGTTATTGCCTACAGTGTCACCATAGTCACAGCACATCATAGAGCCATTTCAACGGCCACACATACAACACAATGTAGGCTAGAAGACTAGTGGCTGTGAGGTTCTTTTGCGTACAGCCCAACACAAGATTTGATCGAGTATGATGCTGAGACAACAGTTCAAACTAAAGCAATGGCATACTTGGCCTCCTTGGGTGACTGAAGACGAATTTCCTCAAAGGAGAACTTCTCGTAATCCTGAAATTTACGCAGACAACACACGCACAAAAAGGCAGGAACACGGGCTTGAGGATGAACGCACAGACATTTTTGTACTGAACTGCTGATCGGTGCAGTTGTGAACAATTAGAATGAGATATAATTTCAAGTGATCGAATGTACTACGATTTCCACGTTATTCACCAGAATACCAATTCAATGAAAAGCTAATAATCTACTATTACGAAGTCTGAAGAAAATGTTGAACGGTCTCTGCTGGGATGACGACTACACCATAGCTTAGTGGTTAGAGTATCGCTAGCTACAAGCGAGGGTCCCTGGTTCGAGTCCTGGTGGTGACAGTCAATTTTCTTCAGACTTTTCCCGTTTGTGTCTTTCCCTCAAACTAGTGAAAATCTACTATTCTCCATAATTTAACCGCTCATGACTTTCGGAACCTTGACCTGTACTTTGCAAAGCCGTCCTTATTCTCCAAGATGGCATAGCTTTCCTCTGCCATTTCCTAGGCACCCACTTACTCAGGCAGGATTACCCTCACAGCAGCACTGATGTATCATTGTCACCGTCTAAGTATGTCTTAGCATGTTAATGCACCAGCGCTTAGAGATATTTCCAACCTTCGAATATGAAATTTCCTATTCCAACATTCTTATAGCGGACTGAATAAATAAAGGACCGACCAAATGTTACGAGTTATGACCTACTGTCCACCAAAGGCCCTTCCTTTATTTATCAATGATAACATAGTCTCAATACTAGTATCCGAGATCAATCTTATAGCACTGTTAGTTCAAAAATCAAACAATTATATATCTGTTGTATCACTACAAATTTCCTTTTCATTGCGAGCTGAGATGTCCAATGTAAATCCTTGGGGTGAAGGATCATGGTAGATGTCAGTAGACAGGAATACGGAGCAGTGAAAGACATGGCATGTTGCATTGGGTTCAACAAGGGCTGTATGGATCGACACTGGCAATAGATGATGATCAACACCACTACCACTACAACCAATACCAATACCAATACCATTACCACCATAGCCACCACCACCACCACCAGAGGCGCAGCTTGCACGTCTGTGGGGTGGTGACTATGCGCCAGAGCACATCTGTGGTGTGGTGACTATGTACCACCGGCAACCTCATAGCCACCCCTTGTTTTCTTTTCTTTTTTTGCCTATTTTGACTATGTGGTACGTATGACGGCCATTTGCTGGTGTGGTGACCGGACTACGCTGACTGCACACGAGCTACGTGCCTGACCACCATCACCACTATCACCACCGTCACCTCCACAACCAGCAGCAGCAGCAGCACAACCAGCAGCAGCACAACCAGCAGCATCATCAGCAGCAGCACAACCAGCAGCAGCATCATCATCATCATCATCATCATCAGCAGCAGCAGCAGCAGCAGCAGCAGCAGCAGCAGCAGCAGCAGCAGCAGCAGCAGCAGCAGCAGCAGCAGCAGCAGCAGCAGCAGCAGCAGCAGCAGCAGCAGCATCAGCAGCAGCACAACCAGCAGCATCATCAGCAGCAGCACAACCAGCAGCATCATCATCAGCAGCAGCACAACCAGCAGCATCATCATCAGCAGCAGCACAACCAGCATCATCATCAGCAGCAGCACAACCAGCAGCATCATCAGCAGCAGCACGACTAACCTTCATGGCAGTGATGGACTGCAGCAGTCCAGTGCCGGTCTCTGTTGCCTTGTACTTTGTAGCGAAGTTGACATTAGGCAAGCCCGCAAAAAGAGCTGGGTCAACATGATCTCCTGACGCACTGACTGGCGTGGCAATGCACTCCACCTGATAGAAAAAGAAAAAACAGCATACAGGAAAAGTTATTATACAAAAAATAAGCGTAACAGAGAAGGTTGCCGCATGGTTAACTGGCCTTCGCCCTAGGGTTTTACTGTTGTCAATTGCTGTTGCAAGTTGCGAGAATTGCACAAAACTATACTCAATGCACTACAAGTACACTTAATACAGGAGAGCTTCTAACTTTGAGCAAATGAGTATCACATCGACAGGAGAAGCTCCCATACCTTCATTCCTAGCACAAACACTGTGTGCCCCTCAGCATCACACGTGTTCAGGCTGAACGCGTGCTGTAACCAGTGCGAGTAGAGACTCTCGGATGCCGTCTTCAGCACTGAACACTCTGCATCTACACACTGAGTGGGCTGAAGCCACCTGCACACAAGCCCACAGACACATGCACACACACACACACACACACACACACACACACACACACACACACACACACACACACACACACACACACAGACACACACAGACACACACAGACACACACACACAGACACACACAGACACACACACACACACCATGCACACATGCATGCACGCACACACAGACACACGCGCACACATGTACACACATGCGTGTGCGTACACAGACACACACACACACACACACGCATGTACGCATGTACACACACACACACACACACACACACACACACACACACACACACACACACACACACACATACACACAGACATATTCACACAGACACAGATACACACACATATTCACACAGACACAGACACACAAACACACACACAGACACACAGACACACACACACACACACACACACACACACACACACACACACACACACATACACACAGACACACACATACACACACATACACACACATACACACACATTGACACACATAGACACACAGACATACACAGACATACACAGACATACACAGACATACACAGACACACACAGGCACACACAGACACACACAGACACACACAGACACACACAGACACACACACAAGCTTATAAACATTGTTACATGGGCGAAGGAGGCAGATTTACCGTGAAGAGCCATCATCCCCAGGATAAAGGCATCCTATACCACAATGCACATCCTGTTCTGATCCTAATTGCTACATACTTCTCTGCAGAGCAGTACAAAGAGGCTACATGGTCCAGAAGACTAGTGATATACTCGGGCATTCACAATAGACCCAACACCTATAAGGTATTCTGTATCCAGCAAAGAAGGCCTGACATCAGAACAGCGCTCCAGAACATACCTGGCTAGTCGACCACCACTAGTGCCTGGCTTCAGACTGATGAGATCGTCGAGGAACTGCTGTTCGTTGGACTGTTCCTGCCAGGCAATGTGGCCATGCACAACCTCCGTGATACTAGGCACGTGGTTCAGACCAAGGCCTTGTTGTAACACATCCTTGTGCTGTGCAAACTCCTGCAGAGAGTAACAACGGAAATGCTCCAGGAAACAACATGCCCCACTGCCAACAGCGGCCTGCTCACACCAACACTAGATTTACACAACAAGTGCTGCATGTACACTGGAATAGTCATTTGCAAAATTTCAATAATAGAAAAGCTGACAGGTTTGCTTTTCTAAACACATATTTCACCCATTCAAAGCTGAATTGCTCAGGGTGATTTCTCTGGGAGTCAGTCCCATCTCACTAGCACATCAGGTGTCATCATACCTCTTCAGCCATTAGCTGCTTGACTGTGGGATGAATGTTGTCTTCGTCGGCACTCACATCTAGCACAGGAAAAAAAAGATTGAACCAAGGTCCAAGACACAAAGACGCTTAGTGATATATGTACGGATTATACAGATCAGGCAGGCATAGGCAGGCATAGGCAGGCATAGGCAGGCACAGGCAGGCACAGGCAGGCATTGGCAGGCATAGGCAGGCAGGCAGGCATAGGCAGGCAGGCAGGCATAGGCAGGCAGGCATAGGCAGGCAGGCAGGCAGGCAGGCAGGCAGGCAGGCAGGCAGGCAGGCAGGCAGGCAGGCAGGCAGGCAGGCAGGCAGGCAGGCAGGCAGGCAGGCAGGCAGGCAGGCAGGCAGGCAGGCAGGCAGGCAGGCAGGCATAGTGGGGTGGTCTAAGACCATGGTTGAGAAACAGAGGGTACCAGGTTCATGTCCTGCTTGGAAGCAGAAGGATTTTATCCAGCCGTGCTGCGACCCACAGATACCATTACGACGCGCATAAAAGCGTATGTGCCGATATCCGGGTATAAGCGCACCCTCACATATAAGTGCACGTGCATGGTGCTGAACAGTGCATTGCTGATCCCGGGGTACTCACATGCATAACTCATACATACCTTATTTGCAAAGCAAAGGGCATATTCAAGTTCAGATACAATGAAACTGGATGTCTGCTAAAGATTGCTGCAGCTCGACCGACCCTCAATTCAATGCACGCCAGAGGAAGAACATGCATCTGTTCTCTGAATTGTAACTCGACAACTATGCTGCTGCAATGCTCTGCTCAGATAAGGCTCAAAACAGAGCAAAGACAGTGTCCTCTCACCCATGAGTGGCACATCATCATGCATGAGTGACACAGCACATGTACTGGCCACAAATGCTAGTTCTCTTTCCATGACGAGAGTAACCTGTAGTTTAGCCAAAGCATGCCCAACACACACACACACACACACACACACACACACACACACACGAGCATGCGCACACACGCATGCGCACGCGCACCCACACACACGCACGCACACATACACATGAGACATGAACAGACAGACAAGCGTGTGTGTGTGTGGGGGGGGGGGGGGGGGAGGGGCAGGCCGTAAAACGTTAACTGCCCCTCACCACATATACCCTAGTGTCATATATTAAAGCCTGTCTGGTATAGATGCCTGTCTGAATACAAGACTGATATACAAAACGCACTGGTGGCACATGAACCTGGTTTTAGTGTTGACATACATAGAAATACCTGGTTTTAGTGTTGACATACATAGAAATACCTGGTTTTAGTGTTGACATACATAGAAATACCTGGTTTTAGTGTTGACATACATAGAAATACCTGGTTTTAGTGTTGACATACATAGAAATACCTGGTTTTAGTGTTGACATACATAGAAATACCTGGTTTTAGTGTTGACATACATAGAAATACCTGGTTTTAGTGTTGACATACATAGAAATACCTGGTTTTAGTGTTGACATACATAGAAATACCTGGTTTTAGAGTTGACATACATAGAAATACCTGGTTTTAGAGTTGACATACATAGAAATACCTGGTTTTAGTGTTGACATCCATAGAAATACCTGGTTGGAATAGAAGCCTAGCGCTGACATGGGTTTCTACAGGAATATGCCCGGCTTTCACACACAACATTACGCTAATAATACTTAGGGCTGAAACGATTATACCGAATAATCGAGAGTACTCGTTTGATAACTCTAATGATCGAGCAATCGTTTAGATTACCGATTACGATTATTTTGCGTTTTTTTTAATTTTTGTCCAGAAAGTACTGTAAACCCTCGTTTGGTGAAGTTTGAATCAGTTTCCGCTGGGAGTATGCAGTTGCCAGGGGTATGGTTCATGTTCTGAGGTTAAATTGACTTCAAAACTGCCATGTTTCGGAGCTACCCTTTCACTTATGTAGATTTCTTGGTGTTATGAAGGCATAGTTTGTGGAAACAGAGTAATGTTTGCGCAGAATTATGACACTATTTGCTAACGATTATAATCGATTACTCGATCGTTAAAGGGGAAGTTAAGGCAAAAATTAAAATTTCACCAGTTGTAGTCTTCGGGGTGCTGAGTCGAATGGTCGTGGTCCGAGGAAGCTGAGACGCTCCCTTCCTACTTGAATCCAATCGAACTCGCGCACTTCCACCGAAACTGGGTGACTGCGCCCTACTAGATGGGGATTTGTATGCAAAATGTAACTAAAAGCGCCATTTCGTTCTTATAAAAGCATGGAGGACCGCGATTGGCCCATATGTTGTAGTCTTTTGGACGCTGAGTCGATTGGTTTTGGTCCGAAAAGGCTGCGATGCAGCGTTCCTCCTTTATTCCCAATCGAACATGGTTGAACAAGCGGTCACGTGCTCCTGCGTACGCCAGTCACCTGGTCACCGTGCCTGCAGGGTACAACTTACTAGCCTGTTTGACCTTTTTTGGGTGCAATCCTGTCACTCGAGTTGAACCTTGGTGTGAAAGTTCTCGCCTGCTGGCGTGGTGACCAGGTGATTTGGGCACCCAGGAGCACGTGACCGCTTGTTCAACCATGTTCGATTGGGAATAAAGGAGGAACGCTGCATCGCAGCCTTTTCGGACCAAAACCAGTCGACTCAGCGTCCAAAAGACTACAACATATGGGCCAATCGCGGTCATCCGTGCTTTTATAAGAACGAAATGGCGCTTTTAGTGACATTTTGCATACAAATCCCCATCTAGTAGGGCGCAGTCACCCAGTTTCGGTGGAAGTGCGCGAGTTCGATTGGGATTCAAGTAGGAAGGGAGCGTCTCAGCTTCCTCGGACCAAGACCATTCGCCTCAGCACCCCGAAGACTACAACTGGTGAAATTTAAATTTTTGCCTTAACTTCCCCTTTAAGCTAAAGAGTAATCGATACGTGAAAATCCACGATCGTTTCAGCCCTAAAATAATATCCAGGTTTGTGGTGACCGGACTACGCTACACACGAGCTATGTGCCTGACCACCATCGCCACCACCACCGTTATTGTCATATGGGTCAAATCACAATAATTATACTACATCCACAAAAAAAGCATGAATGTCACTTTACGTATCACATAGCAAAAGACTAGGACACAGTGACTGGGTGAAACGTGCCCTCCAATCAATTGATGATGTTCTGAACAGAAATAGAACAACGACATATCACACGCTAACCACATATGCTCCTCCGTATCACTATCATGATAGGTGATGATAGATCATGCCTGTGGAACATGAACTAACTTTACCTGTGTTGGAATAGGTGCCCACTCGTACCCGGTCACAGTACAGCGGAAGCCGTACTTGCAAGCATTGTTATCCTTTGCATAGTCAGACGCTGTTTCCAGCCACACTGACAGACTATTGCCTGTGGAACACACGGAAACACACACACACACACACACACACACACGCACACGGAAACACACACACGCACACAGAAACACACACACGCACGCACACACACACACACGCATACAGACACACACGGAGCACACAGACGCACGCACACAGACACATTTACACGCACGCACGCACGCACACACACACACAAACACACACACAAGGAGCGCACACACACACACACACACACACACACACACACACACACACACACACATACACACACACACACACAAGAGGTACACGGTCAACATACATACATAAAAATGCATGCAGCTACATGAAGTAAGTAACGTCAAGTGGACAAACCAAAAGGACTGCAAGATAAGTATGGAAAAGCAGTACACTGATGATATGAAACAAGCAAACAACTAACATTACAGAGCCAAACTGGATTTCTTGTTCGGCCAACAGCTGCACAAATTACAAACATACCTGCAATTACCAGCGGCCGCTTGGGCCAGTTGCCACCAGGAGCACCGCTATATTCCTCTAATACGGGCAACGAGTCGTTGGGATCAATCCTGAGAGCACGCCGTTGTTGCTTTACATCCTTGTCTTTCTTCTTGTCTGATATGTACAGGCACACAACATCCTCCGGCTGAGCAGTACCACACCGACTGTCAAACTCCACCAGCATCCACTTCACACAGCTGGGGAAGCTCACCTATGGACACACGCAAAAGCAGCAGTGGGCAGTGACGGTAGTGACAACAACAGAATTAGAAGTAGCGGCGGCGGCAGCAACAGCAGCAGCATTGGCAATGATGTCAGTACCAGCAACACATGAGACACAATGTCTTATTTATGACATTGAAGATGACTGCAGTAACAGCTAGTATACTCCAACCACCACCCCTACACATTGCCCTAGTTGATCTTGTTTTACTAGCAAGGACACTGCTACTTCACAACAACACAACATGACTACACTTGGGCTGTACGAGTGGTTGCAGAACATTTCACTGTACAGTATATAGAGGTTATGAATGTGACGTCACGGAGAAGGTGCCAAGGAGACTTTACATGACGGAGTGGCAAACGCTAAACGAAAGGCACTCTTTCTTTACCCGCGCACCTATTCTAGTTTGTTACTTGACTTGGAGTTTGCTTTCACTTAATCTCCGGACAGCTAGCTGTTTCGATCTTCTAGACTGTGATAGATGCTGCATTGCCGTTCTTTCCTGTATTCGCTCTTGCAGTCGAAGTCAATATGCCGAAAAGCTGCTGTGCTGTTGGGTGTGCTAATTGTTACTATGTCGGATGTGCTCAACCAAGCCGAGGCAAGGGAGCGTAATAGCTAGCTGTTTCGACTTTGTTAGATCTCATCAGCGGAGATTAGAGTTACTGGCTGAACTAATCACAATGAAGTCTAGTCAACAACAAAACTGGCTCAAATCATCTAAGCCCCGCTGCATCAGAGTTCGCATCATCCGTCATCTCCCCCCCCCCCCCCCCCCCCCAATATTCTTCCAGCATAGTTGATTTCCCCTTGCACCCCATGCCACGTCCATCCGTTTCCTGACTGATGGCGTGATGCACACGGCATAGTTACCGCTCACATCATATCCAAGACAACCAATCTAAAAAGAAAAGAAAAAAGTGAGTAATGCTGTACATACCCCGTAGCCGCTACAAGTGGCAGTGGGGTACGGATGATCGCTCTCCACTACAACGTGATGTGTAACCACAGGCAGAACAGGCTGATCAGCAGCATTACTGTTGGCCGTCTGACAGTCTGCACCATTGGTGGTGATAGTGGCCTCAACAGCCGCACTTTCATCGCCCTTCACCTCCACCACAGGCTTCTCTTGCTCAGCAGCCTTGTCATCGCTGGACGCTTTCTCAGTGCTTGCTGCTGCCGCCAGATCAGCAAGAATGTTGCTGGACTGCAGCATTCGATTGATACCGGTGACGGATGGCAATACAGCTTGGAGCAGTGCAATCATGTCAATAGCAAGCTGCACACAAGGATCATACAACACAACAACAACAACAACAACAACAACAACAACAACAACAACAACAACAACAACAACAACAACAACAACAACAACAACAACAACAACAACAACAACAACAACAACAACAACTCACTCTTTCTCCTTTCTTACACTATTATCTCTTATTGGCCACTGGCTATCGTGAGAATAAAGATTTGAAACAACAACAGTGATTAGCAACAGTAGCAGCAACAACAGCAACAGTGATTAGCAACAGTAGCAGCAACAACAGCAACAGTGAAACTTCATTGCATGAAACACATTGTCTGTAACACACTAGTATCTTCGCATTCGATATAAAGTACATGTACACTTTAGTACTTATTTTCAACTCAATTGACCTCGCATAAAACCGAACATTATATCCCTTGGAAGAACAGTATACTGAAAATTACACATACAACGACTAACGCAGAGAAAACAATCGTGTGAAGATCACAACCAGGCTCATCCAACACATAAGCAGCAGTAAATCAACACCACTGCAAACTGATTATGTTGCCTACATGGAATGAAAGTTACTGCACACATGCACCCGAACGCATGCACGCACGCAAACACACACACACACAAACACACACACACACACACACATATTATTTATACAGCGACTAAGCAAGGCATGCAAGGCAGGGCACACCACTAATAGACTAGAAATCCTAGACCATGCCACTAGTAATAACCCTAAGCATGCCACTAGTAATCGGCTGTCACAAGGTCTATTGGAGATGAACATAAGAACGCTCTCCAGCGTATTAAATACGGGAGTAACATGCATGTCTGCACACGGCAGAACACACACACACACACACACACACACACACACACACACACACACACACACACACACACACACACACACACACACACACACACACACACACATCTACACATACACGCACAGAGTGCACTGTACCTGAAGGTCAGCAGCTACAACTGGTGACAAGTATGCCAGGCACAACGGGAGCAGAGTGGAGAAGATGTACGATTCACCCAGCATGGATAGCAGAGACTTGACTGCGAAGGCAACAAGTGAGAAACACCCAGCGAAGAGCACATCAATACATGAGCCATCTTTCTCGTACAGCCACCCAGCATACAGGGGGGAGGGGGGCAGTGACATTGGTAGGGCAAAGCCAACAGCGTCACTTCAAAGGAATAGAAACGGAGAGCTGTATATTGCACAGTACCATACACCCTACCAATTGTGCTTGATTGCATGAAAATCCCATCAACAACAAGACCCCGGGGAAATTCAGCCACCTCTTACGTTTCTCATGTGACTGGCTATTGAGACAGTCGATGATCTGCGCGCAATGCTCCAGCAGAGTGATGGAAAGCTGAACAAGATGAGCAGCTGGGCGGCGCCTGGTATCAGCTAAAGATGTCCTCGCAGCGTTGCCGTCCTTGGACAGCGTGCTGCAGAAAGAAAGAAAAGAAAAAGTAAGAGGAGAGGAGGAGAGAGAGAGATAGAGAGAGGTGACAGCAAAAGAAGAAAACCCAATTGGACACTGACAATCACACAAGGCTACATACATGTACAGGACATGAAAACTGACACAAAGTATCTAGGGTCCTTACTGCAAAGAGTATTCTATACCCTAGCTACGGGGGGGGGGGGGTGCACACAGTGATCTTTGTTGCTTTGCCTTTGTGTGTATACACTATACAATCTGCTATAATTATATATATAACACAGTGACCATCACTAATACAGCATGCAGGACAAGAAGAGGTACTAGTAAGTGAGATCTAGATCATTCTAGAAAACAGCGTAGCTACATCGCTAGTCCTATAAGCAGAAGGGTTCAGACAGAGTTCACATACCATAGGGTTCTAACTTACTTGATATAGAGCAGGCTCGGCATCAGTGTACTCTCATTGCTCATTGGCGATGTAGAGAAAGAGAACGTGATGTCATCGTCCGTCTTCACTTGGTTGATGTCGACATCATTGCCAAGAGGAAACTGAGTATGAGTATCCATTTGCAGGGCGACGTTCATGATGTAGTCCTTACCTGGCTGCAAGTCACAAGTCAAATGTTTCCAGAGACAGAGAGGGAATACACACAAGCAGGCAACTCGTGAGCTCAATTACATTCATTACAGGGCTGTGCACAGGAGTAAATGAGGCAATACTAGAGAAGCTGTCAGGGGCATATGCACGCCATTTCACATTGAGGATAATTCCACGTCAGGGGTGCTGGCGATTGAACAGCATACTTTAGCACAACTCCCGACGAGCAAGCAAAAGAACAGGCTGCTGACATTCACAAGGATGCTGAAGCACAATCCAGACGAGTGAAAACGCTGTGTAAGATACACACATGGTAATGTGAGTGCAGGACAGGAGAGCACAGCTATGTAATACAAATAACTGCAATACAAAGCTTGCTGTGTTTATCGCAGTTAGAACTCTCCGAATTTGATGCTTTGAGCCGGTTCAAAAATGCTTTGATCATAAGGCTTGATTGCGATCGGCTCGGCCAGTACCCCTGGGCTCCACTAACGAGACCTAACAAGGTCGAAACAGCAAACAGCTAGCTGTGCGTAGATTGAGTAACTGCAATACATTAAGTGGATACACTAGCCTCACGGCGCATACCAACACCTCCGCCAGTAGCGGAAGCACAAGCAGCATACCTGAATGCTGACGGGCTTGTCAAAAGAAATGGTCAGCTTTCCATCAGCCAATTCCACCTCCTTCAGAGAGCCAGACATCTTCTTGATAGATAGAGGCTGCAGGAAGAGAACCAGACAATGAATGACATGAGATCAGCATGAGGACTGGAATACCAAAATTGACCTGAGGAACAGAGTAGTGTAGCCATCCACAACAGGATGTAATGTTTAGTTTATGCGCAGATGACTCCACAAACTGACTTCACGAATAAAATCATAACGGCTTCGTGAATCCATATAGTGTAATCCATATAGTGTATATAATGTCACCAGAAGCAGCGGAAAGGTGGTTCTTGACCAGGGAGTTGTACGACTCCTTGTTCTTGACCTGCCCGGTACGCGAACGCGTCGAATTTTTTTTAATGTCACCAGAAAGTCAATTATAACTGCAGGGCAGTGAGGCATGATGGAACTTGTAGAACGAACCTGGTTCATTGAAAACTGCAGCAGCTCCACTTCATAGTTGGAAAGGCCGTCGACAGCGTAAATGCAAGTGCCAGCAATCATCACACCATCCTTGTCCACTCTGAACATGCTTGAGTGCATTGCCCCGGAGAATTCTTGCTCCGTGGTAGATACAAACCGTGCCGGTGTGGACTGCACCTGCTCACCGCTGTGCAGTTTGACTGTTGATGAGAGCAAAGGGCCGTCCTCCTGCACACACAAAACACACACCCATGCACACGTGTACACGTACACGTACACACGCACACGCAAGCACACATGCACGCACACACGCACATACACACACATACGTAAATACCTGTAGCAAGTCCACTGTAAGCCTAGGCTGTGACCAATGCCGAAAGATAACAGGCAGAGAGCTCAACGCCACAAATCCAGTCCATTACATCACAAGGAAATAGCACATAACGTGAATAATTTTATTAATTTACCAGAGAAATATGGCAGTCCAGAGCGAGTTGGCCGACCAGCGCAGCCAGTAGATCTCCAGCCCGCGTAGTCACCATGTTATCACGCTCACCATCCTACATAGCAGCAGAAGCAGCAGCAGGAGCAGCATCCACAGTAGCCACGGCAGTCATAACAACACCAGCAATAACAACAACGGCACCACCATCACCACCAACATACACAGCAGCATCAGTAGTGGCAAGAACAGCAAAGAAATGGGAAGAACACAGCAGAGCAAAGCATGGGTATAGTAAGTTACTTGTAGCAACATTATAGCAGTAGCCCAGACTCGTCCCAAACACTACCTTCCATCACCCATGCCCTAGACAAAATACCAGCAGGGTTTATCCATGAAATGTACATCATGGATTGATGACAAGGAAACAGGTCACACATTGATAGGCTTTGCATGGGCACAACGCTACTGAGACGTAGCACTGCAAGAAGCAGATACAACACCATTGATGTTGAGCGTTATGACTTGCCAGGTACAAGGAAACCCAATACCAACCAAACCTAGTCAAAGAAGGCAGCAGCAGCAGCAGCAGAAGGAGAAGAGCAGAAGCAGCAGTGGTCAGTACTTACGATTTTGTCCAGTCCAACAGCATCACGGACAGGCTGTACGACTAGGAACAGTAACTGGGATACAACGTCCTTGAAGCTTGCGCTGACATCGCACTCTCCTTGTTCTTGAATACGGTCAGCCATGTGCTGCTCCAGCTTGGGATAATGACTCTGTGCTGATCCAATCAAGGAATAAATCTCTGCAGGGTACAAGAGCAGTTCAAATACGGTCGATTATAACGCGCACATGGACAATTGTTCCTCTTTCAGTTTATAAACTCACTAGTAGCCCTCCCAGCAAGCATTGAAGGATACACACTCACGCACACACACGGGACACACGAACACACACACACACACACACGAACATATGCGCATACATACACGTCCGCACACACGTATGCACACACGTACGCACACACGTACATACTCACATACGTACACACACACGTACGCACACGTACATATTCACATACGTACACACATACATAATCACATACCCCCCCCCCCCCCTCCACACACACACACACACACACACACACACACACACACACACACACACACATATTCGCACTTCAAAACTTTTGCAGGTGCTGAAGAATATGAGAAAGAGCTCCTGAGCACTGTAATACTACCAGTGTAAGTAGTACACGTACTACAGTGGTACATACTTGTAGTTTCACCAACAGGCAAAGCACTGATAGCAGCTAGCAAAGGTTGAGTGGGCTTGGCCAAAGCCTCCATCAGCGCAGCCAGATGACGGCTACAATGTGGAACACCACCAGCGCGAATCTGAGCCAAAAAAGTGAATAAACGGAAACACACACACACACACACACACACACACACACACACACGCACACACGCACACACGCACACACGCACACACGCACACACGCACACACGCACACACCATACACACACACACACACACACACACACACACACACACACACACACACACACACACACACACACACACATGCACGCACACACATACACGGACATGCACACATGTGTGCGTACACACTCGCACAAACAAGCGCGCACACACACACATGCATGGAATGATACTGAAGTCTTGAAAATCCCCGGGCTAGGCAACACACAACACTACACCAGTGTCCGGTAAGCAGCGCTGCACAGCTTGTGCAAGAATTTACGCCTATAACGGCAAAGTGAAGTTAAAGCTCATTACAAACAAGGTGATATTCACTTCAATGGAAACAATATTTCAGCAACATTTCTTCTTCTTCCCATTTTCACTTTCTTCAAGAATAAATACTCTTGACCAATTGGAGAAAACAGGCTTTCTATCACATTGTGATGAAGCAGTGCAACGACCGAGCTGTTGCCGTGGCAATACCACAGGCAGTTTGGAAAAGGGCACTAGAGAGGTTAAGATGCACGTTATTTCCGACGTGACGCGCAATTTCACGTCAAATCTGGCGTAAAACTCCAAATTTCGATGTGAGCTGCAGGTCACTCGCGCTGTTTTTCGACGCGCGAGCCGAATCATGCGAGCTGAACTTTCGCGTCGTGTCAGAAATAACGTGCATCTTAACCTCTCCAATGTAATCAAATGCAGACTGTATTTAGGGGTCGTCGCAAAAGTTTTTTGTCGTCCCTGAAACGAACATGATTCATTTGGGGGGGGGGGGGGGGGGGGGGTGCGAGCCAAAATCGCAAGTCGACCGACACTGTACATATGACATGCACATGCATGCGATTTTCGTCGTCCAGCATAGCAAGCTGTGTTCGTTTCAGAGGGAGGGGAGGGGGTCTGAGTATGAAATGAACGATGTTGGTTTCAGGGACGACAGAAAACTTTTGCGACCACCCCTTACAAGTAGAACATCTCCTGGCAAAGATGCAGTGTTTCGCTACCTACTTACATCAACTGTGTACTGATTCAGCAAAGCAAACAGTGCTGTCCAGCGAAGGAAGTTTGATGGATAGAACGCATGGCAGCAGGCAACAAACGTCTTGTAGCACTGGTCCAGGGCCTGCATAAAGAGAGAAGCCGGTGAATTGGAGTCGGCTGGGTTTCCCTGCAGTTTGGTGAGCAGAATAGACTTGCTGAGAATGTCACTCAGGACACTGCGCGAATCACCAATGGCCTCGACAAGCTGGTCCTCCTCTGGTTTGGCAGTGTTCTTCGAGCCTGTCACAAGCACCACACAAGAAAAACACACACGATCAAAAATAAATTCATCACCAATCCCACGAGGGCTTGCATGTCTTGAAACCTCGCTCTCATAAACTGGGCACTGGACAACTTATGAAGTTCTCCCAATTAGCAAGCAGAATTGAAAAAGAACAGGGGGATAAAACCAGACACAAGAACCATGACATAAAAGTCAAGAAAGTGATGGGATTGCACAGTACACGTTATCACCAGCGCATACCTGGGACAGGGTATAATTCCAGAACGAATGTCTGCAACAGCTGCAAGCAATGAGACGTGATGAATGCCAGCCGTTTGAGATCTTGAAGAGCACCGAGAGTGTCACGTCGACTACCGGATGTCATTGGCTGTTTGACTGACAAACATAGCTTGTCCCATGACCAGCGAAGCAATCGCAGCAGAGCTGAGAAGCCATCCTGCAGTGACATTGAAAGACAGTGCGTTACTGTTAGCGTCACAGATGAGGGTGAGTGTGCGCATGTGTGATGGTGTGCTGCACAGCTGAAAGATAGTCACTTCACTATCATTGACATTGGCAACGGGCATGCTCAAGATTCAAGTGTGGGAGTGAATGCGTGCGTATGTGTGCGAGTGCATGTGTGTGTGTGGGGGGGGGGGGGGTGCACACATGCACACGTGTGTGTATGTGTGCGGAGGCACGTATGTGTACGTGTCACCTCAACGTGTAGCATTTACATTCCGTTTTCAGTATGTTTCAACAAAGTTCTCTCAATGTGACAGTTGCAAGTTCTGGCTATTTCCATACACTACTGTGACCAGCGGAAACTGTACATTCAGCCTCTGTTCATATGGGCACACTGTACAGCCTCTGTTCATATGGGCACACTGTACAGCCTCCGTTCATATGGGCACACTGTACAGCCTCTGTTCATATGGGCACACTGTACAGCCTCTGTTCATATGGGCACACTGTACAGCCTCCGTTCATATGGGCACACTGTACAGCCTCTGTTCATATGGGCACACTGTCCAGCCTCTGTTCATATGGGCACACTGTACAGCCTCCGTTCACATGGGCACACTGTACAGCCTCTGTTCATATGGGCACACTGTACAGCCTCTGTTCATATGGGCACACTGTACAGCCTCTGTTCATATGGGCACACTGTACAGCCTCTGTTCATATGGGCACACTGTACAGCCTCTGTTCACATGGGCACACTGTACAGCCTCTGTTCATATGGGCACACTGTACAGCCTCTGTTCATATGGGCACACTGTACAGCCTCTGTTCATATGGGCACACTGTACAGCCTCTGTTCATATGGGCACACTGTACAGCCTCTGTTCATATGGGCACACTGTACAGCCTCTGTTCATATGGGCACACTGTACAGCCTCTGTTCATATGGGCACACTGTACAGCCTCTGTTCATATGGGCACACTGTACAGCCTCTGTTCATATGGGCACACTGTACAGCCTCTGTTCATATGGGCACACTGTACAGCCTCTGTTCATATGGGCACACTGTACAGCCTCTGTTCATATGGGCACACTGTACAGCCTCCGTTCACATGGGCCCACTGTACAGCCTCCGTT
The DNA here is from genome assembly GCF_964019385.1 of Sycon ciliatum. NCBI lineage: Eukaryota > Metazoa > Porifera > Calcarea > Leucosolenida > Sycettidae > Sycon > Sycon ciliatum. The sequence continues at coordinate 13,308,567 of NC_088647.1, forward strand.
CATATGGGCACACTGTACAGCCTCTGTTCATATGGGCACACTGTACAGCCTCTGTTCATATGGGCACACTGTACAGCCTCCGTTCACATGGGCCCACTGTACAGCCTCCGTTCATATGGGCACACTGTACAGCCTCTGTTCATATGGGCACACTGTACAGCCTCTGTTCATATGGGCACACTGTACAGCCTCTGTTCATATGGGCACACTGTACAGCCTCTGTTCATATGGGCACACTGTACAGCCTCTGTTCATATGGGCACACTGTACAGCCTCTGTTCATATGGGCACACTGTACAGCCTCCGTTCACATGGGCCCACTGTACAGCCTCCGTTCATATGGGCACACTGTACAGCCTCTGTTCATATGGGCACACTGTACAGCCTCTGTTCATATGGGCACACTGTACAGCCTCTGTTCACATGGGCACGCTGTACAGCCTCTGTTCATATGGGCACACTGTACAGCCTCCGTTCATATGGGCACACTGTACAGCCTCTGTTCATATGGGCACACTGTACAGCCTCTGTTCATATGGGCACACTGTACAGCCTCTGTTCATATGGGCACACTGTACAGCCTCTGTTCATATGGGCACACTGTACAGCCTCTGTTCACATGGGCACACTGTACAGCCTCTGTTCATATGGGCACACTGTACAGCCTCTGTTCATATGGGCACACTGTACAGCCTCTGTTCATATGGGCACACTGTACAGCCTCTGTTCATATGGGCACACTGTACAGCCTCTGTTCATATGGGCACACTGTACAGCCTCCGTTCATATGGGCACACTGTACAGCCTCTGTTCATATGGGCACACTGTACAGCCTCTGTTCATATGGGCACACTGTACAGCCTCTGTTCATATGGGCACACTGTACAGCCTCCGTTCACATGGGCACACTGTACAGCCTCCGTTCATATGGGCACACTGTACAGCCTCCGTTCATATGGGCACACTGTACAGCCTCCGTTCATATGGGCACACTGTACAGCCTCTGTTCATATGGGCACACTGTACAGCCTCCGTACATATGGGCACACTGTACAGCCTCAGTTCGCATGGGCACAGCGCTTGGCCGCAGGTACATTCATGACGTTGGGTGTCACTCGCCACCACCGTACGTGCAAGTCATCAACTTCACACTTGCACAACACCCAGCACACACATCAACTGCACGCTTGCACAACACCCAGCGCACACATCAACTTCACACTTGCACAACACCCAGCACTTGCACAACACCCAGCGCACACATCAACTTCACACTTGCACAACACCCAGTGCACACATCAACTTCACACTTGCACAACACCCAGCGCACACATCAACTTCACACTTGCACAACACCCAGCGCACACATCAACTTCACACTTGCACAACACCCAGCACTTGCACAACACCCAGCGCACACATCAACTTCACACTTGCACAACACCCAGCGCACACATCTAGAGATCATTTTTACATCAACAAAGGTGCCCCCCCCAAGCAAATATCTTCTCCAAAAGATGTTGTGGATGGTCCCCAGATCAATATCTTCACCAAAAAATGTTGCGGATGGTCCCCAAAATGATCTGTACATGTACTATCCAGGTCCGGGCTCTGTACACAAACGTACACAACATGTATATGCGAGTGCGAGAACAGATACTAGTACACGTCATAGAGAAACTAACCTGGGACACGCTGGTAGAAAACTCCGGACGCAGAACATGGGCGGTCAGCTGACTACTGCTGGAGGATGTATGGGCAACAGCCTGTTCCTTGTACACTCTGTGTCATCACATAAAACAACAACAACAACAACAACAACAACAACAACAACAACAACAACAACAACAACAACAACAACAACAACAACAACAACAACAACAACAACAACAACAACAACAACAACAACAACAACATCACACAATATGGTCCAGCAGATTGCAGCAGCTGTTCAAGGTTTGAACAGGATGGTCTAACTTGGTATGGTCTTACTTGACAAGTACAATACATTGGGTGCTCTTCTTCAAAGCTTTCCCAAGGGACAAAAGACCACGCCAGGGACTCCTCATATTTATTGAACACAAATCTTCCTCACCACTATCTTCAGAAAACCGTAAGTGTATTGTGGGCACAGCTCCAGTAGCAAGGACACCCTTGGCAGCAGCAACAGCAACTGCAGCAGCAACAGCATCAGTATTAGCAGCAACTGCAGCAGCAACAGCATCCGTCAGGCGAAATAGCACGTCATAGTACATTCGAGATCAGCGGGAAGAAGATGACGACGTCCACTAATTTAGTATCTGTGCACACGGATCTGCTGTGTGTGTTACTCTGTGTGTCAGCTATGGCATCATCGCCTGTGGTTCCATGCCTAGCATGTACGTCTGAACCATCCTGCAAAAGTTTGAATGACGTAGGTTGAGCGATCGCTCCGCGAAACATACTTTTTGAAATTCTCTTCATAGTATATCTTCCACCATTGAAATTTCGAATTTCTTCGAATTTTTTGCTGAGAGGGGTGGCTTGCAACCTTGATATGGCTTGTTCCAGGCATGCTTTGGAGCCATCGCCTGTTGAAACAGTGGCGGGTGGGAAGCTGCCCTGCAACTGTTCCAACAGGAAATTAATCGATCCGAGAAAGCGCGAGTCCGCGAATCTCGGTTGAATATTGAGTATTTCAAGCCTTTTCACAACGAAGATGGAGTTCTTTTTGGAGATGGACGTCGCGGCAAAGGACATGGTGTCCGACTTCTGGCGTCTGGTGAAGCCAGGGATCATTTGTCCAGTCAGGTCGGCAGCCTAACCGTCGGTAAGCTTGTGTTTGGATCCCGTTCTGCTCGATGTGGTAGATCACAAACAATTTGATATCGCACAAATTGATCTCAGCATCGTGCGTACGGTATTTTATATTCAGAAAATCCCAAAGTGTCTCTGTGTGGCCGTCCTATGCCACGAGAAACTCCAATCAGGCTCCTATGTCCTCTGCCTTCATGATTGAATGTCCACTTCGTTTGAACAACAAACACAACAATCGAGGACGGCTTTGCAATGAAAAATACAGCTATACTGGAGCTGAAAAAAAGAAGAAAGAAACGTGCTCAGGATGAGACTCGAGTACACGCATACTCTCCCAGCAGGTGAAACGCAAATTTTTGTGAAAAATGCGTGTCGCCGACTGACCAGTAATTTCGCCTGACGAGTATTAGCAGTATCAGCAGCAACAACAACGACGGCAGCAACAGCAATGGCAGCAGCAACAGCATCAGTATCAGTAGCATGAGCTATGTACTGTAAGTGCCTTACTTGAACAAGATGCCAGGTATCTGGCCGGATTCCGAATCAGTTCCATTGTTCGAATGCATACAGGCCTTGAAGGTGAATGTCACCGACTCACCACTGAGAAATGAGGAAATAAAACAGTACAGACAAGTGTGAGTACAAGAAGGGAGGGGGGGGGGGGATCACGGAGGCACACAATAAAACAAGCATGAATCGTGCACACACACACACACACACACACGCACGCACGCGCGCACACGCACGCACGCACGCACGCACGCACACACACACACACACACACACACCGAAAAAGAAGTGTGCAACCCTACAGACAGTGTGTCAGACGGTGGCAACACACGTGCACAGTCTGAGTCACTGTAAGCACGTGATGAACGCCGGCAGTCATGAGGCTCAGTACAGAAACTTCCGCACACGTTGTATATTTCACTTCAGGCAGTCGGATGCTACTGTTGCCTTGCTCGCTTAAGTGGTGTGGATTCTCACAACACCACATCTGTACCACACTACAAGGTTAGCCGACAGCTGGGTACTAGCATACAGCATATGCTGGTGGAGCTGGACACTAAGGGGAGGGTCTTGTTCTCGTGAAACTGTTGATACCGGAGAGCAGAAGTCAGTACTGCAGCATGAGGTCTCAACAGGATTACACCATCCAAATATGCACATTGAAAATATCCAAGACCACAGTAACAGCACCACCACCACCAACAGCAGCAGCACCACCACCACAACCACCATCACCACCACTAACAGCAGCGGCCGCACCAACAGCAGCAGCACCACCACCAGCAGCAGCAGCAGCAGAAAGCACCATGTTGCTGGACACTTACTCATCGGTAGCATTGACAGAGGGAAAACCAACTGAACCACTAGCAGATCGACTGCTACTTGTGATGGTCACCAAGATATTGTACAGTTGCTTTGCCTCCAGCTTCAGCGGCTTATCCATAAGGCAGTGACAATATTCGTCTTCGCGACTGCAAACAAAACAGTAGGAGAAAAAAGCCAGAAATACCAATCAAGGATGATGACTTACTGTGACTCCAGTGCTGGCCAATGAAATGTGTATACAGTACTGGTAATGCTACCAGGGGCCCGGCAGGTATTCATCAGTGGAGATAACCTCGGCCAGCACTGGCTATATCGAACACATGACCAGCTGGGGAAGCCACGTTGTTTCTATTAGGCCATGGTAAAAAATATCTTTGATTCTCAAGTACGCGCGCATCGATTTTTGGTGGCGCACCGACGATTTTTTTTATTTCTATGCATGCATATGCGTGCATGAAAACGGTCAATGCGAAAGGCATGAATCCGGGAGTAGAAAAATACCGGTATTTTTCTACTCCCTGGCCTGAATAATAAAATAATTATAAATTAATTATGAACCTGTGACGTACACATGTGTGACCCTATCTTTGGAAATAAAAAAATTGTGGGAATTAAAATAAAAAATCGCTCGCTCGCACCGATTTTCACAGGCTCATGACCTGAGAATCAACTTTATTTTTTACCATGGCCTTAATTAAAGGGGAAGTATACCCTAAAATCAAATTTTCACCAGTTGTAGTCTTCTGGGTGCTGAGTCGAATGGTCTTGGTCCGAGGAAGCTGCGACGCTCCCTTCCTACTTGAATCCCAATCGAACTCGCGCACTTCCACCGAAACTGGGTGACTGCGCCCTACTAGATGGGGATTTGTATGCAAAATGTCACTAAAAGCGCCATTTCGTTCTTATAAAAGCACGGATGACCGCGATTGGCCCATATGTTGTAGTCTTTTGGACGCTGAGTCGACTGGTTTTGGTCCGAAAAGGCTGCAATGCAGCGTTCCTCCTTTATTCCCAATCGAACATGGTTGAACAAGCGGTCACGTGCTCCTGGGTGCCCAAATCACCTGGTCACCGCGCCAGCAGGCGACAACTTTCACACCAAGGTTCAACTCGAGTTCAACTCGAGTGACAGGACTGCACCCAAAAAAGGTCAAACAGGCTAGTAAGTTGTACCCTGCAGGCACGGTGACCAGCTGACTGGTGTACGCAGGAGCACGTGACCGCTTGTTCAACCATGTTCGATTGGGAATAAAGGAGGAACGCTGCATCGCAGCCTTTTCGGACCAAAACCAGTCGACTCAGCGTCCAAAAGACTACAACATATGGGCCAATCGCGGTCATCCGTGCTTTTATAAGAACGAAATGGCGCTTTTAGTGACATTTTGCATACAAATCCCCATCTAGTAGGGCGCAGTCACCCAGTTTCGGTGGAAGTGCGCGAGTTCGATTGGGATTCAAGTAGGAAGGGAGCGTCGCAGCTTCCTCGGACCAAGACCATTCGACTCAGCACCCAGAAGACTACAACTGGTGAAAATTTGATTTTAGGGTATACTTCCCCTTTAAGCACATGCCATTACACATGACCACACAGAGTCACATGTGTAAGCTGCACATGCCATGCACAGCTTACACATGAACAGTTGAACACACAGAGTCACATGTGAACAGGATAGCAGACTGGAATCTGGTTCAGCAACTTACAGAACTTTTAATTTGACGAGACCTGCATAGATAAAACGTTCAGGTTTTTCCTGACCAGACTTGTTCAGCAGTTGCTGTCTGCATGACACACAACCACACATCTCTGAACCGATGTAGCGGCACACCGGGCTATTCAAACCAAAGAACGCCCTTCAATTCGGCATCCCCCCCCCCCCCCCCCCACACACACACACACCGGCACATGCTACAGCAAAGGATAATAAAATAAAACAAATCAAGACAGTATGATCATGCGGTGGTGCACTACGAGTAAGTACAATGCTGACCTGGGCTTGGCGGATTTGGAAAAGCTAGAAGTGTACTCTGTCACAAGCTCACGATCACGATTCCCCATTTCAATCTGGTCAGACACAGTAGATACAAACACAAAACGAAGACAGATATTGTACTAGAAGTCTAGATGTAAAAAAGAGAAGAAAACACATGAGAACGCGTTATGCAGCAACTATCCACGACTGTAACAAGATGATAAACAGTCAGAAAGTAGCCGAGTTAAGAAGTCTAGATCATTGCCCTAGTCGCTATTAGTGTGCTACGCCAGTATTCATTGTGTCTGCGACAGTAACCAGTTATGAAGCTGTACACAGACAGGCACGCATGCATACATACACGGCACACATAGCTGTTACACGATCGACAAATGCCCTTACCCGGATAGTGGCTTTGAACGTGGATCCTTGCGTGTTCGAATACAGTCCAACTCCATACAGAAATATGTCCTTGTCCACCAAAAAGGATACGGCATCGACAGCTGTTTGTGAATAGCCCCAAGGACCTCCAGTAGCTGCAGCAAACACAGCAGTAAAGCATGTAACCAGCACAAGTTGGTGAATATCCCCAAGTACCTCCGCTTGCTGCAGCAATCAACACAGGCACGCACGCGCGCACTCCAGTCTTTCAATGAATTATTCTATCATGACACGCAGCATCCTCTGTCAGCAAAGAGTCTTGTTGCTAACAATCACATTAGTCAGGGAAAGGAGCGACGATAGCCGAGCCAAACTGGCCCAAAACAAAAGGCTAAAAAAACCCAAGACGACACTCGGTTATACTCAGGCCGTTTGGTGGGATCCGAGCAACCCTGCCCCAGGAGCTTGGTTGACTGGATCCGATACAGATAGCAAGCCACTGCCCCATGGTTCTGGAATGCTACCAGGCAGAAGCACATCATACACAATCTGACTCACATTGAAAGCGACAAACAGTCGAGTAGTCATTAGGCATCACAGGCACCGTATTGATCGAGCCCAGAGCTATCGTTGAGCCAGGAACAACAGCAACTCCGCCTGCACCCGTAGCCGATATTCCAGAAGTGATTGCAGCGTTCAGGTGCGACAGGCAAGCGAGCAAGTGAAGAGATGCTTGCGATGCCGAAATGCAGTCAGCATTTTGTCGTGGAAAAGACAACTCTGGACTGAAGATTGTGCTGCCAAACTGACCTGTAAATAGCCAAATTGAAGAGCAATCAATAAATTAGAGTCGGCAACGGTGGAGTTTTACTGCCTACTCGGCACCCTTAACTACGAGTAGAGTAAGCAGTACAGTGCTCCAATGGCGTCCGGGCTCACGAGTTATTGGAAGGAAGCGGCGGGCATCACACAGTCCTAATCTCAACAATGAGCTGTGCACTGCATACAGTAAGGCATCAACTTCTCCAGGAGACGAAATTCCATTGCACAACTCTGCACACTGCACCACCACACCTGGTTTATCCAAGAAGAACTCAAGAGGTATGCTTGCTCGTGTCCTGGTCTGTCAACCCCATTTATATAATATCATTCGTCAAAATATGTTACATGGGCTGCAGCAAACTTCAACGTAAAATTGACGCCAACTCGTTTCGTTGCTGTGCAGCCCAAAAACATTGGAGGCAGTTATGGTTGCGCATGTTCCCTTGAAGAACACAGAGATCATCATAGAGAGACTAGCAAACAGTCAAACACACAAAGAAACCTAGCGGACATGTAGAGGTGTTGACCTACCAGACTCGCAGACAGTAGACTTCGAGTGTGATGCAAACACATCAAAGCAATCCATCTGCAATGAGTCAGTTTTCAGCCTGTCACAAATCACATATAATAACAGCAGCAGCAGCAGCAGACGTGTTATGGATCACGCATCAAACAAAAGTGATATTTATCCCCAGAGCCCCAGATATCCTATTAGTCACCTTCTAAACCTAGAGCTGAAGATAACCAACACTGCAACAGCAGTACGCAGGAAAGAATTTCACGCACAAAGAGCACGTTTGCCCCATGTAGGAAAATTCCCCCATGTACATTACATTAACGAATTGTAGAACTAGAGAGAATCCTTGCAGAGCTTTTCAAGTCATAAAAAAGGTTTTAGTACTGGCCCCAGGCCAAAGTACACATCGTTGTGCACTCTGGAGATTTCGGTGTGTGCCATGCACATAGAGCATGCCTTTGTTGGTCGGTGCACATCAGTCATGCACACACACACACACACACACACGCACGCACGCGCGCGCGCACACACACACGCGCGCGCGCGCAAGAAAGCATGCATGCACGCACACACGCAAGAAAGCATGCATGCACGCACACACGCAAGAAAGCATGCACGCACGCACACACGCAAGAAAGCATGCATGCACACACACACACACACACACACACACACACACACACACACACACACACACACACACACACACACACACACACACACACACACACACACACACACACACACACACACACACACACACACACACACACACACACACACACACACACACACACACACACACACACACACACACACACACACACACACACACACACACACACACACACACACACACACACACACACACACACACACACACACACACACACACACACACACACACACACACACACACACACACACACACACACACACACACACACACACACACACACACACACACACACACACACACACACACACACACACACACACACACACACACACACACACACACACACACACACACACACACACACACACACACACACACACACACACACACACACACACACACACACACACACACACACACACACACACACACACACACACACACACACACACACACACACACACACACACACACACACACACACACACACACACACACACACACACACACACACACACACACACACACACACACACACACACACACACACACACACACACACACACACACACACACACACACACACACACACACACACACACACACACACACACACACACACACACACACACACACACACACACACACACACACACACACACACACACACACACACACACACACACACACACACACACACACACACACACACACACACACACACACACACACACACACACAAGAAAGCATGCACGCACGCACACACGCAAGAAAGCATGCACGCACGCACACACGCAAGAAAGCATGCATGCACGCACACATACACAGCATGGCACTACAGTAGCAGCAGCAGCAGCGACGAAACCAGGCAGTGTGTACAGTGTTGGCGCGCAGTGCATAACCTACCGATATAGCAGAGAGTAGGATGGTTCATAGCAGAGCAATGACTTGAACAGGTCGGCCTGGTCGGAGACGCTGGATGGGGCACGGGCAACAGCAGAGCATACAGCGGTCAGGACACAACAGGGACGAAACGCATTATCTGAAAGCTGACCGTCGCTGAAGAGCCCTAACAGGGCCAAACAGCTGCAGCCTGCAGATATCAGTGACCTGAATACATATAACGTTACATCGGTACCTAGCACCACAGAGGTGGATGTCATGGTTGAGGAAAATGTTGTACATGGTACATGTACATGTATAATATTGTCTACATGTACAACTGCCAACATTATACAGGTCGTCCCCCGTTAATACGAGTCCGGTTAGTACATAAACCCCGTTAGTACATAAGAAATCTCAAGTCCCGGACGAAACGTGGTCACTTCCGTACAAATTTTGTCGGTTAGTACATAATTCGTTAGTACATAAACCCCGTTAGTACATAACATTTTTGCGTACCCGGATGCCACCTACCTCAATAGTACATAATTTGTTGGTCGTTTTGGCCTACTTGTGGATGCAATTAGCTCAGAAATCAGAGCGCACATCACAAACCGACAAAGCTCTGTTTTTTTTCGAGTGACTGTACAGGCGCGGCTGGACATGTATCACGTAAACTGTAGAATCTTCGCTGACTGTGACCGTTATAACATAATTTATATGTTATATCGAGGGAATCAAGAATATCTCGCTCCCTAGCCATGGTAGCCAGAAACGCTCAGAAAAGTTGAAAAAAGTGAAAAATTCTGGTACACAAGCAAGTTATGTACACTTTCGTTTAGTACATAAACCCCGTTAATACATAACATTTCTCAAGTCCCAGAGATTATGTATTAACGAGGGACGACCTGTAGCATGGACACAAGATCAGATATTCCAATTCCAAGTTTGGACATCACGGAGAATTTCAAGTAAGTTATTAGGAAATTCGAGTGGTTCGAGTCCCGGTGGTCTTCTGACTGATGATCTTTTCTTTCTTTCTTTCATATCTGACTTGCAAGTGTTGAGTTTCGAAGAGATAAGAGCAGTGGGCATGTGGCCTAATTTCCAAATAAGAGAGTCCCTCCCCTAAAAGGCAGGCTAAGAAATTGGTATCAGTTGACACAGCAATGCACCTGAGCAAAATCAACGCTGCGGCAAATTAGAAGTGTGCTGGTGTGGGACTGACGCAACACATACCTGCTAAGCCTCTTGTTGTCCCTGTCGTAGAACAGGATCGATGAATTGAGTGATTCTTTCAGGTTCGAGACAATACCTGCAAGGGAAGGGAAGTAGAAACATAAAATTTTGACAAATGTATGCACCGCACCTCCTGTAGCCTGGAATTCAACACTTTGACTGGGCACTCTCGCTCTGCTCTGAACCCTCATTCATATTCAACCCCTTAACTGGGCACTTGTCCTCTGCCCTTTGCCCTGACTTATAGTCATACCACTCATGCTGGTGGCCTGGCACACGCAAAACGCCCTAAGCTGGTTGTGTTTCTCAACACAAGTGTAAAGCCGGTTGTAACGTGGTCATGTGAACTTTTTCTTACTCACATCGCTTCACTTAAAGGGGTACTCCGGGAATTTTTTCGGTGGTGTGTTCTCTTCATGGGGGCCTTATATGGCCCCCAAGGAATGGGGAATCGCGAAAACTAGACCCAAAAAGTCGATATATAAAGCCAGGGAGGGCCAAGTTTGTCTCCTCTTTTGATGGTTTTGATGACGTCACGTGTGATTAGTATTCAAATTCTCTGCATTTGAAGATCTTAGTTTTTTGAATTCTCTGGTGATGAAGAACCATGTTTGGTCAACATCCCCAAGCTTCACAACTGCGACCATACTCTAAGGAACCTGAAGGACCTCCTGAGGTGCCCCTGGTAGAAGCGCAGCCTGATGAGGGCCAGGAAATTGGAGCGGACGACTTCACTGGTCGACAAGGAAATAACGATTGGTGTTCCTGCCAGAAATGTGGGGTGATGCAGAGGGATCGATTACCTTCGCTGTCGAGAGAGCGCTGCAGCTGTTAGCATTGACAGCCCTTTGACATGCGTTACACATCACCCCGACTTCGCGTCAGCTTGTCTAAACAAAACTGTTCTAACCATATGCCTCACGGCATAGAGAATTTCGGGATCCTCGTACTCGGACCAGTGAAGTCGTCCGCTCCAATCTCCTGGCCCTCATCAGGCTGCGCTTCTACCAGGGGCACCTCAGGGGGTCCTTCAGGTTCCTTAGAGTAGGTCCGCAGTTGTGAAGCTTGGGAATGTCGACCAAACATCGTTCTTCATCACCAGAAAATTCAAACAACTAAGATCTTCAAATGCAGAGAATTTGAATACTAATCACACGTGACGTCATCAAAACCATCAAAAGAGGAGACAAACTTGGTCCTCCCTGGCTTCATATATCGACTTTTTGGGTCTAGTTTTCGCGATTCCCCATTCCTTGGGGGCCATATAAGGCCCCCATGAAGAGAACACACCACCGAAAAAATTCCCGGAGTGCCCCTTTAATCAACCAACCCACCTCGTACAGAACCAGCCAGACAAAAATCTCAGCCATTGACCATCAGCAAGGAAAAAAACTGACAAAACAACATACTTCGAAGTATCATGAAGAAAATTGAAAACTACTCTTCTTGCATGCACACAAAGTGCCTGATGCACAGGCACGAACGGGGAAAAGCAACATGGAGAATGCAACAGCCAGAGACATTGTATGAGAAAGAAGTCACCACCACGTACTTACCCAGTGTGTGTGGGTTAGCAAAGATCGTTGATGTCTCCAAGTTCTTTTCCGTTAGCAATGAGGAAGACATCTGTACATAGGTGTTGCTGGCACCGGCACCGACCCACGAAGCAAGTTTATCACCAGAGCCAACGCCTTCAAGGAATCCAGGCTTGGCGAACCACAGAGGATCTTTCACATTGGCTGCTGTGCGCCCCAGCTGTTGATCCTTTCATCAGTCAACAAATTGCACAGACGCATACACATTCCGATAGTTATAGTTGGTGCAGCAGATGAATGTTCACACTGGCATATCAGTATACCGTAATTTCACAAAATTTTCGGTGTACTTTTATTTTCGGTACTTTCGGTGCATCTGTTTCATACCGACAATTTCAATACACCGAACAAACACTAACGCATAATTATAATCCAATAGGGAACTGCTTCCCTGTACCGAAAATTTCAGTTCACCTAACCTAGCCTTTTGCCCTCATACCGAAAATATTGAGCACTGAAAATTTCTGAAATTAGAGTATGTACTACAATGAGCTTGACACTAGATCACAGAAAGTAAGATCCAGTACACATAGCACCATTGTCAAGAGACAAGAGTACATAATTAGACAGTAACCAAAAGCATGCAGCTGTGACTAAGAACCTGTGTGCAGCACACAGCCTTCATTACGTAACTCGCACGCACCGCGCTCTGTACCCATGCACTCAAAATTTACGATATTTCACACAAGGCATTCTGTTTTCACTTGATTCGTTTGAAACATGCACAATTGCTAAATCGTGGGTGCTAAAAACCTTCAGTTCCATCCAAAACTTACAGTCAAACCGTGTTAGGACGAACACTGATAAGGCGAACTTTCCATTAGTACGAACTAGGGCCAATCCTATGGTTGGCCAGGCATCATATCAAGTCAAACATATCAAGTCAAAATTGTTCGTTTACGACGAACTCCTGTATGGCGAACTTTCGTGAAGACGAACTATTTTCAAGTGTGATTTGAATAAAATCAGCGCGTAGTACGAACTTTGGGTGTGGTCGCGTGCGCTGGCTGTCTTTTTTCTTCTTTTTTTTTCGATAGCCGAGTCCATACATTGATTGTACGTACATACATGTACATGTAGATCTACGTAGTGAATCGTAGTAGACGCACTAATACGAGGTCCGTGCTTTCTAGGCATAGTAGTTTCAGCGTGCTAGCGTAGACTGTTCACGTCGTTGATCGCGCTTCAGGCGAAGGTGACTTTTATTCCGTTTATGTTTGCAACAACGATGTTGTCCCTGCCAGTACCAGTGTACAAGGTGAGTTGTGAAGTGAGCTGTCAAGAGATTCGTGAAGCGTTTTGTGAAGTAAAGAGCGTTGATCCGTAGAGGGTAGTGGCGTTCCTACGGATGCGGAAAACTCGGCCACCACTGGCTCCAACCGAGTCTCACACGAACCGTGAATATTTTTGTGAAGTATGAAACTCGGATGTTGAGGTGTTGTGCTTCACACTCGTAATCACTCATATCCAATCCATGGTTTTATCGTAATGTATTTGTTTGGATATGGAGGCACAGTCACATTGTACTTACCTGTTTCTGGCTTAGGCCACACCGTTTTTTATCTATGTTTCGCGTCCCCCGCGCGCATGTATTTCACAGCCGGAGTTAAAAAATAAAAAAATAAAAAAACGGAGCAATTTTTTTGAAAATGCAATTCAAATTTAATGCAAACCCAGAAAACCGGAAAATGTAACTCAGCTCACACACATGTACATGTACATGTATGTGCAATAAGCTGGGCCGCAAGTCACACAATCATCATGCCGCCTGTGTTTGGACAACAAGCATGGCAGAGGGATACACCCATGTATTCATGAACAGTGCCGCGTCACTTCACTGTACACAAATGCAATGCACGCACACTGTTTTTTTTGGATGGCTTTTTTATTTTTTTCGCCCTCCCTCATTGATTTCATCGACTAAGGTGACGCGAAACATAGAAAAAAAACGGCGTGGCCTTATGCTCAGAATACATGCTTCCCATGTATTACAGTATGCACCTTCACGTAAATACAATCCATACGATATGCATATCGATTTATTTGTCAGATCTGGATAAGAAGAACTCCCGATAAGACAAACAAATTTGTCCAGTCCCTTGAAGTTCGTCCTAACGAGGTTTGACTGTTGTTTCAACCCATAGGAAAAGGGTTCCAGTTCATCTTGCACAGTGCATGGATAAAGCTGCATGATGTAACAAAGGCCGTCAATGACGTAATCCCTAAAGGCAGTGCATGATGTACCCGAAAAGTGCATGATGTAATCCCTAAAGGCAGTGCATGATGTAATCCCGAAAGCCAGTGCATGATGTAATCCCTAAAGGCAGTGCATGATGTAATCCCGAAAGGCAGTGCATGATGTAATCCCTAAAGGCAGTGCATGATGTAATCCCGAAAGGCAGTGCATGATGTAATCAGGGCAGTACACGCACAATGTGGTACATAGACAAGAGATCCCAGTCGCATACGTGTGGCTATAGACTCTGCACACTTTGCTAAAGAAGAGCACCTACCTGTACCATGCCATACAACAACCTCACAAGAACAGTGGCAGGGCTGTATATTACATAACATGTCTAGTACGTAAAGGCGCCTCAAGACAATGGTGTGACATTAAATCATTAAAAACACTGGACACGAAAATGTCACAGTAGCAGTGATCAGCTCCGTACAGAGTATACAGCTGAACAGCATACCTTGGAGCTGCCGAATGTCATCACCCGGCCATCGGCAAGCAAGATGACCGTGTGGTGTCCACCAGCTCTCACTTGCTTGGCGGCACAGGGAAGATCCACCTTGACTGGCATTGTACTGCAGGCAAGCAGCAACACAGACACAAAGACAAGGAGATATATACCATTCATACACCACCATATTTAACAGAACAAGCTACCAGAATACTGTAGTAATCCACAGTCTCAATAGCAGAATGTTTTTACTTCCAAAGAGCAACAAGAAAAGCAAGTACACGTGTATGTATGCCATACCTGTTATCCTTTGATCCAATACCAAGCTGTCCATCTGAGTTTCCACCAAATGTATACACGTCGCCATTGCTCAAGAGTGCAGCTACAAAATACACACACGTAGAAACACACACACACACACACACACACACACACACACACACACACACACACACACACACACACACACACACACACACATCGCGCACACACACACACGCACACGTTGTTGCGATTGTTTGCATTGTCCAGTTTGTTGGCAGGGTCAGTAAAGGAGCAGTGCAGAACAGGAATGACTGGAGATTGCAACTAAGTAGATATGTCTTCATGTACAGTGCTGCTCAATGAAATGCACCCGTGTCACTCAAGTTTGCGCCTTGCACCAATTCCCTGCCCAGAGTTTGCAGGCCTAGGGCTGCGCAACGCCCGGCGCGTACTTGAGTGATGCGACTGGATTTCCTTGAGCAGCACTGTACATGTACATGCAATACGTAGTTCTGAACAATGGCGCAAGCATCCACTGCCTAAACATGCTGCCGCGTTTGCGCTCGTAATGTACCGCTACTTGAGTTTCTTTTTCCCGCACTGAGCTCACATTTCAGCTACAGGTAAGCACTATGTCTAGCCTGACGTAATGCTTTATCTTCCCATGGCAACACCAACCAAAATGGCAGCGTTGCTGCATGTGCTCGACTGCTTGCTTTCACTTTCTTCCTTGCTGTTGGCTTTCACTGCAAAGTCAAGATAATCGATCGCTCCTACTCACAGCTTCAATTTTACACGAACGGAGAAAGAAACTGCCGCAGAGCAAATAGGTACTTTTTTTCTACTGCAATGTACTATCAAGAGTATATAACCCCCAAGAGTGTGCAACTCCTGATACCCTTTCTATGGGGTACCGACGGCGAAAACTCACATCACGTGGTGCAGTGTCGCAGTTGTACGTTTCTAGCCAGTTTTTAGCGAGCAACGGAGTAATAAAAAAGCACTCTGACAGAAACTCACTGCCGGGTATGCAAATCCCAGCATGATCATGGCAGATATTCGGATTGCGCGCACGCTATCCTTCGTTGGTACGTAGTACGAACGTATCTGAGACATGTGATGTAAGTTTTCGCCGTCGGATACCCCATATGCAGAGTTGCACACTCTTGGGGGGGTTATACTCTTGGTACTATCAGCATCCTGAGTTTCAGCCAGCACATGTTTATCAAAATATTCCACCTCCAGCGAACAGCGTACAGCACAAGCAGTGAGTTACAATGAGTACAATCCAGGAGATACCGTATGGCAGTATGCACACACTGCAGCACTGACAACACTAACCGGAATGATAGTGGCCAGCAGAAATCTGCTGCACAGTAATGCTACCGTCCACCGGCAGCATCACCGGACCTGGTCGGAACAGAGCCTTTCCAGAACTCTTCTTGTCCTTGGGCTTTTCCTTCTCTGTATACACACACACACACACACACACACACACACACACACACACACACACACACACACACACACGCACACGCACACGCACACGCACACGCACACGCACATGCACACACGCACGCACGCACGCACACAAAACGTGAAACATTAACAAGTGGGTTAGACAAGTTGGGGGGGGGGGGGGGGGGTGCAGATCATAAGACATGTTGTCATTCAAACGTAGTTTACATAATAAGCACATGCACTTGCAAGCCACAGATACATGTGTGAATGCTCTGCACCCAGCACAATGAGCAATGCTCCAGTAGCTCTTGCTACTTTTCTGATATACATTGTAACGAAAACTCGTCATTTCTCTTCAACCCCCCTCTCCCCTCCTTGAGAAACGAACACATACAATAAATGGATACATAGTATCATATTTTTCTGGACGTGCTCACACATACAAACTGTACATCGATATTTTTCGAGAAACGAACAGGCGCTCAACCCCCTCCCCCAAAACGACTAGTTTCCATTTCTAAATAAATATCTATATTAAATTAAAGTATATTTACGGATGGCACCTAACACAACAATTCATGCCGTCCAAAAACAGCTGACCAACTGCCAAAATAAGCAGACCCTGAATTTTAGAGAAATCCAAAAAATGCACACTGCCGTAGCACGGGCCATACTTTTTCCTGAAGGCTTATGATTCCCTGCACACTTTCGACAACAGCCACAGGCAACACAGCCAGAGAATCCTGATCCACAGCCGCATTCTCTGCCAGCACAGCAACAAGACAAGATAAAGAGAGAACAGTTTTTAAGTGCCTGCTCAAGTCAAATGTGCTGATTTTCAAATCCTGATATTCATTTTGGACCAATGGATTTTGATGGACATGGCATCTCCAGCTTCATCGGCAGCTTATAGTGTACATGCTTTAACCCGCATAACTCTTTAACCCTCTGTTGTCAAACAAGCATCGATGCAATGGGCTCGATGAGGTAGGTATTCTCAAATTCTCGAGCACAATAACTCCTTAGAATGTAAATACAAAGTCACAACGTGTTTATTTCTGGATGAAGTACTAGCTTTCAATCAAGACACAGTATAGCCAATCAAGACACCGTATAGCCACGAGTGGCACAAAGATTGCCGATGGTTACAAGAAGAAGAAACGCAGTGACTTACGTGCCTGGTTCTCGATTGGGTTCTCTAGCATTGCAGCAGCCTGGACCATAGCCTGTACAGTGTCCGCACACAGTGCAGATCATGCACACCGTGTTGCCCCAGTTGTGGCTGTCCTTGCACATGACACTGTCTTCCTCCTCCTCGGACGTGCCAGTCTCACCATCCTCTGTAAACACACATCACCGCATGCATTCATGCACGCGCACGCACACCGTTTGACCTTGGGACGCCCATCGCCGGAGGCGATGATAGCGATGCTACAGCAGAAGCCATAGCAACTTGTGCTGGGATTGCACCATTCAACAGCTTGCCAGGTTGAAGAATTGACCGCCCCTAGTCAGCCTGGTCTACACCACACAGCTATGAAGTGGCTTTTTCTGGCCAGCGAATCCCTAATTTTTTGGACTTTTTATTTTTTCCCGCACAGACATCACACCACATACTCCGGCATGCACTGGCTGTTGATAACCACCCAGGAGAATGAAAGAAAAGTCAGGACTCTGAGAAAGAAAAGAAAGACGCATGTGACCGTAATCGTCGGGGATCGAACCCGCAACCTATCGATTGGAAATCGCTGCACATACCACTGCACCATATGGGGCTACTACGCACACACACACACACACACACACACACACACACACACACACACACACACACACACACACACACACACACACACACACACACACGCACACACACGCACAAGCACGTACACACGTACGCACACGTACGCACACACACACATGCACGCACGCGCACGCACATGCACACACACGTGTGCACGCACATGCACACACACACGCACACACATGGGTTCAAAGATGGATCAACGGATGGTTACGTATTATGTGCTCACTATTGGAGCCCTCCTCTTGCATTTTCGAGTGCAAGAAATCAAATACCCAACCAGTGCATGCATGCACCACTGGCGGGTCCAGCAAAGCACACCGCAAACTACCGTACTTCCGCACACAAAAGACCATGTGCTTATGCAAAAAGTCGCTGTTTTGGGCAGAATAGAGAGGTCATACTTGGCCCCAAGTCTTGAAATGAAACCAAAGCAGTCTCAGTTTACAGAGCTATGCTCTATTACACCGTGATCACCGCCACAAGACACCGAGTAAGTGCACATACCAGGGTTCACTTCTGCAGAGCTGTCATCGCGACCACACTGACCGCGGTTGTTTAAACCAAAGGAGTAGAGGATGCCGTGATTGTTAAGTGCCAGAACATGGCCTTTGCCAAGAGCACACGTCTTCACCTCGATGCCAAGTAGGCCCAGGACAATACCTGCACAAGCATAGAGAACACGTTGAACAAACTATTGCATGATATGATACAGCAGGCATACATGGCATTCACAAGCTAAGTGTCTCTGCATAATGCATATGTACGTCCGTACATGCATGTGTGTGCGTGCAAGTGTGTGTGTGTGTGTGTGTGTGTGTGTGTGTGTGTGGCAACCTGTCGGAAGGCTACCTTCTTGCCACCAAAGTAGTAGGAAGTTGGACTAGTTTCGGCTCCACAATGCAGTGTGTGTATATAATAAATGTAGCTTTCATGGCCATGGTTCTTGGTGTGTGTATTGGTGTGCAGTGGGGTACGATTTACATGCCTTTGCCAGCTGTGTGGATTAGGCAGTTACTAGTATCTGGTGCTAGTCTTGATCTGCTTCATTCAGATCTTGTCCACTGCTGTTCCTATATTATTAAGAGAAAATCTGTCGGTGTACACCCAGTGCATTGCAGACTTGCATGCTTCTCTTGCGACGGGTGTGCACTGTACATGGCGCTTACGTGCGCTTACGTGCGTGCGTGTGTGCATGCGTGTGTTTGTACGTGCATGAACGGAGCAGCAAGTGAAGAGACTGAACAGCGGCACAAGCATGCTCACCACTCTGAGAATCGGTGAAGTCTTCGCCGACTACGCCGAGCAGATACAGCTGGCCCTTGTCACTGATGTAGGCACTGCCAGTGCTGCTGCAGGCCACTGATGTCACTGTGACCTGGGCTACCTTTGCTGGAGTAGAACCTGTGCACTGCTTGACTGCACGTCTGTTCTTGGCTGAACAATAAGAAAAAAAGGACAGGTTTGTCACAGTGGCATTCTACAAGATAACGCAGTTGAACAAGCGGCTGGATAGAGGAGTACATGTGTGTGTGTGTGTGTGTGTGTGTGTGTGTGTATGTGTGTGTGTGTGTGTGTGTGTGTGTGTGTGTGTGTGTGTGTGTGTGTGTGTGTGTGTGTATCTGTGTGTGTGTCTGTGTGTGTGTCTGTGTGTGTGGTGTGTGTGGTGTGGTGTGTGTGTGCGTGCGTGAGAGGGGGGGTGGGGGGGGAGATAGATAGAGAGAGGAGAGAGAGAAAAGGAAGATAGCAGTGTAGATTGGCCATGGCTTACCCTTGCTGCCATCTTCACCATTGTATGGATAGCCATAACAAGCCACTTTGCTATTGCCGTCAAGTGTGACAACAAAGTTGCCATTGTGTCCAACAGTCACCTGCAAGAACACCATGCCGCCCCACACAGGCACACAGTACAAAGTCATGTACAATACAGGAACACAGTACATGTACAATACAGGCACACAGTACATGTACAATACAGGAATACAGTACATGCCGAAATAGGTACGAAAATCCAAAACGAAAATCGGTTTTTATAAGTATAATTTAAATAAAATACTGGTACCTACTTCGTCCTCGTGTTTACTCGAATTATAAAAAAACCTCCACAAAACCCTCGGCTTCGCCTCGGGTTTTGTGTCGGTTTTTTATTTCTCGTAAACACCTCGGACTCAGTTACTATTCTATAAGTACAATACAGGCACACAGTACATGTACAATACAGGAATACAGTACATGTACAATACAGGAATACAGTACCAGGGCCGGAGGAAGGAGTTTGGGAGTGGTCCGGCCAACCTTTGAGGGGGGTGCGGGGACCTCCCCCGGGAGAAATATTTAAAATTTACGTGAAATAGAGCGAATTTGGGCATCTCTTAAGGCTCCAGAAAATCCAGAAAATTATAGTAAATCAACACAAACACAACTTTTTTATCCATATCATTAAAGCCATACAGTGCCGGTCACGGAGTCCTGAGCTACTTTGAAGCACATCACAGGTCGGCAGTACAGTCGAGTCATGTACCTCTGGATTTTTTACACCGGTTTTGCACTAATCACATCGACCATCCAGCTGGGAAAGCGGTCCGGCCATGGCCGGACCAGCCTGACCGGTTCCGCCGGCCCTGAGTACATGTACAATACAGGAATACAGTACATGTACAATACAGGAATACAGCAGGCGCGTAGCACCGCCGTTGGCGGTGGTCCGGCCAGGGGGATGTCCACCCTGATTTTTTTTGAAAGTAGGGTGCAAAATCCTGCATTCTGGGCACTTTTGGCATTGTTTTACTATGGTGGTCGTGGTCGGGCGAAAAAGTGGTCCGGCCAAAGCCGGATCGGCCGGAGTGGCTGATACGCCCCTGTACAGTACATGTACAATACAGAAACACAGCATACTACTATAGAGTAATATCAGCCTAATGCAGCCCATGGCTTCAATTGGAGCAGGATATTTCATGAACTACGACCAGCCCTGATCATAGGGTGGTGGCGACCCAAGGTAGCGGAAAGGAGGTTTTTGAATATTGACCCGTCCTGTACAGCGGATCCATAATTATTCATATTAAATTTGCAAGTGCGCAATCGAACGCAGGGGCCAGTGTGCTATGTGTGCATACCTGTTTCACATTGCTAGCCACCTCAATCCACTTCAGACTGTCTGGCGCACTGCCAGCAGCAGAGAAGCCTATCGCAGAGCCATTGCCACAACACATGAGCTGCATCGAAGGCAAACCATCAAAGCCAATAAAGAAACATTAAGCACGGGCAAAATCGTACACAAGGCTTTACAAACACAACGTATCGAACAACAGTAATTCAATCAGTTTGAAAGATGCTTGAAATGCAGACAGTGGAAGCCGCCAATTTGACATCAGAGAACAAGGAAAATGTTGACAAAAACAGTAAAGCTTTTAAAAGAGTTCTTTGCTGAACCATTAGCCATACCTTGCCACTATTTTTCAGCAAGAGGGAGAACTCGCGGCCCGCCTCGATGATGGCGTCCTGTGTGTCATCAAAGTAGCACTCATGCAGAGCAGAGCTCTTGAGATAGCTTGCTTTGCCACACGCCATGACAGAGTGAGACGCAACAACAAGCTCCGACTCTTTGATGCACGGCATTGGAGAACTGCTTGAATCAAACAGGCGCAACTTTAGCCCAGTCTGCCGACACATACACAGGAACACACACAAACCACAGTGTGGAAGAAATCGAAGCATGAGAGAAAACACGCAGACACATGCTTGAGAACACCATTGGAATTTCCATGCTACGGTATTACCTGCACCAGTAAAAATGTGCGTACAGTCAGACCTCGCATAACCGCACACATCCGTTTTCCACAAAAATATCCGGATAGGCGAGGGAACCGGATAATCGAACACACGTACTGAATGTATGCATGGCATATGCTGTAAATCGGTAACCAGCGATCCTCTTCTGGATGGCGAGGGATCCGGATAAAAGACGATCGGATAAGCGAGGTCTGACTGTATTGTCCAAAAATACCTCCAGAGCGCCCCACCTTCGTTTCTGGACTGTGAAAGGACTATGATTATAGCACAGTATGATCCTGAAAGGCTGAACTGCACTGCAGGAACTGTTTGCTTGTGTGCTATAGTACTGCTCAATGAAATCCAATAACACGAGGCAATGCAATGCCGGGCGCTGTAAGACTCGACTTACGCAATCGGCTTTCCTTGAGCAGCAGCACTGTTTATATCTCAAACCTCTTGACCTTTAGTCAGTGTTGAGGATCAATCCCTACAGTGCCAACACAGCACCTACGCAATGCAAGTACGAAGTGGCTGGCCCTGACGTCGTATAGGGCGCACACTCGACTCCGCGATCGGTTTTCATTGAGCAGCACTGTGTCGTACAACACGCTTGGAGAAACCTTTCATTCACCCTACTCCACGATCACATCACAGAAGGGGTTGAAGTGATGAGGCCATCTGGCGGTAGATTACGGCACAAGTCGGCGTTTCCACTGTGAAGCATTTAAGAGAGCATGTCTGAGAATACCAAAGTATGTGTGCAAGTGGATCTCTCCGATTTCGCTCAAAATTTGCAGGTAGGTTCCCTTTGGGGTGTGGATCGACTGTGCAAAGCCCTTGAAAAAGTTTCTGAAGGGAACCTTGAAATTTGCATACCCCTCAAAAATGGCCGAAATATCACATTATTTATGGGTCTAGAAACGAGTCACGCCACAGCGTATACGAACAAGCTATGAACAAAGCTCCATCAAGCCAACATTGCCTCACCTTAGAAGAGTTCCTGGAGCAGTACCACTTAGCCACGCCAGCATCCCAGAAGACGAGGTCCATCACCCCCTGACGCCACAAATGATCGTCTTGAAAATAGCCAATTTACAAGCGCTGGCAAAACAGCCAGCTACGTCCTCAATTGGCCAGAACTATACACCGGCAGATAGTAGAACACCTCTTCTAGCGCTGAGGACATGTCCCCCATCTTCCTTTTGGGGTTTTCTTGAAAAAAACCTTTTTGAATTTTTCCACTCGACCATGCTGAAATACGGCCAAAGTCATACCTGCGCAGGAAAGCTCGCCCCGCCGCGACGTCTCCTCAGCAATTTCTACTCCAACACTACTCCCAAGGCCGCAGAACAAAGTGTAGTTTTGACTCTGAAAAGGAAAAGCAGCGGTGATCACTTGTCACTCCAAACGACAAGCTTCTCCTTGCGCCACCAATAATTTTTTGTGCGACTGTTGATGCAAAAGTGACTGAAGGCCTGAGCGCAGTTTTTGAATTTTATTGCAAGATGCACGGTGAAATCACGTGCCTTGTGACGCAAGAATGCCAAGTCGCGTGGCCCACGGCTCACGAGATTTCAGAGTCACCTTCGTCAAGTGCGCTTGTTACTCGCCTTGAACGCCCGTTGGTCTGGAAGTGATCCCACTTGTGTTGTTACTGCGCTCAAGAACACGCTGGGAGTGTTGTAGGCCTACGAACCGGGACTTTCCCTGACCATGTAGGTCGAAAACCAGTGAAATGATGATGAAATCACATTCTTTATGACGTAAGAAATCTCTCATGCAGTTCACGCGACAAGTGCGTGCAGTCAGTGCTACTCGCGTGCCAGTCAACACAGGGACCGAGCTAGCCGCTTTTGTCGAGAATCGACATGAAAACAAGGGACTTTTACTGTTGGACTATGTTCGGGATTGCAGGAGGTAAGTGTGAAAGACGAATAATTCTCCATGCTGTACGGGGCATATTTCAACGGCTTGCTGCCATTGCAACACTCCTAGGACAGTTTGTTGGGGTACTCAGCAGTTCAAGCAGGAAATGAAGCTCATCTTACCTCTGCCATCATGGTCTGTTCCGAGTAGCGTTCCAGGCACTTTCACGATCGTTGGCCGCGTATCCTGATGCAGGAAGCGTCATCCTACGTCACAGAGCACGCGATCTCACCGTGCATCTTGCAAAAAAATTCAAAAACTGCGCTCAGGCCTTCAGTCACTTTTGCATCAACAGTCGCACAAAAAAATTATTGCTGGCGCAAGGAGAAGCTTGTCGTTTGGAGTGACAAGTGATCACCGCTGCTTTTCCTTGTCAGAGTCAACACTATACTTTGTTCTGCGGCCCTGGGAGTAGTGTTGGAGTAGAAATTGCTGAGGAGACGTCGCGGAGGGGCGAGCTTTCCTGCGCAGGTATGACTTTGGCCGTATTTCAGCATGGTCGAGTGGAAAAATTCAAAAAAGTTTATTTCAAGAAAACCCCAAAAGGAAGATGGGAGACATGTCCTCAGCGCTAGAAGAGGTGTTCTACTATCTGCCGGTGTATAGTTCTGGCCAATTGAGGACGTAGCTGGCTGTTTTGCCAGCGCTTGTAAATTGGCTATTTTCAAGACGATCATTTGTGGCGTCAGGGGGTGATGGACCTCGTCTTCTGGGATGCTGGCGTGGCTAAGCGGTACTGCTCCAGGAACTCTTCTAAGGTGAGGCAATGTTGGCTTGGTGGAGTTTTGTTCATAGCTTGTTCGTATACGCTGTGGCGTGACTCGTTTCTAGACCCATAAATAATGTGATATTTCGGCCATTTTTGAGGGGTATGCAAATTTCAAGGTTCCCTTCAGAAACTTTTTCAAGGGCTTTGCACAGTCGATCCACACCCCAAAGGCAACCTACCTGCAAATTTTGAGCGAAATCGGAGAGATCCACTTGCACACATACTTTGGTATTCTCAGACATGCTCTCTTAAGCGTCATTAGGTTGAAAGTCACAAGAAGGGTTTTGGTAGCTTAGGATCGGGAAATGTGGCAGTTGAAAATGTGAGCATAGAGAGCAGAGCGAATGATGATTTTACTCACTTGTTGTGGCTGCAGCTGAGCAATGTGAACACCATCCACCAAAAACTGCATGGGACCCGGTCCGCCCTCGTCTGTACAGAATTATAAAACAAAAAGAAGGAGATCAATATCCAGTGCCGGTCAAAATTGTCAAATAATTGATGACATGCCGACAACACGAAGCTACAACATGATTGGTATACACTTCATGCATTCTCATAAAATCTGCTCCATGCTGTTCGGAAATATAAGCTCTTTGGTATACGGAAAGAATATCATGGGACACCGATAGTGTACTGGCACGAAATACAGAACCTATTGCCAATGCGCCCATGAAACACTACTGTTCTGTGTACACTGCTGTACTGCATGACCTCAACGCGCATTCCAGAGGTTTTCCACGCATACTGCTGTCCACACTAGTCCAATCCTTACACTCCAGCTCGACCGTTTCCTGCTCCAGCAGTGTGTCCGTGTTGACCACTATCATGCTACGGTCCATGCCGGAGCGCAGCTGGAAGAACAATTTGCCCTGTACGCCAAGAAAGAAGACAAGCAATGCTGTTTCCTCAAGAATAAGAAAGGAGCCGTGAGATATCATGACACATTCAAGGGTACGGGGCGTTGTTCTTGAAGTGGTATAAATTTGATGTAAAAAAAGGAAAACATCCAAATGGCGCAAACATGGGACAGCATCCAAAACATTCTCACTTGAGACTGACTAAAGAGCAGACAAGTAACTTCCACGGCCCAAAAGATCCTTAGTGGACGACTAGCAAGACTAGAGGTCACAATTGCATGGAACACCTCTGTTCAAGTCAGATTGATGGAGTTTTCAGGTCGTTCCTCTTTTCGTGATGTCTTGCAGAAAACCATCAAAAAGTATGAACTTTAACCCTTATCCGCCCATGTGTACAAAAATCGTCGGCATTTCGACGATGCACTTCAAGTGCGAATTTTTTCGAACGTCGTTGTTCGCATGGCGATAACTTTTTTTGCAGGCAACGCATGAGATCAGCAGCTTTCCAACGACGTATAGAAAGCCATAGGTTGCTAGTCAAAAGTATGTAAAAACTTGATTTCAAGTTGTCCAAGTGATGGATGCTGCGTTCCCCAATACGACGACGACGATGTGGAGATCGTTGCATTCAGTGACTGGGATGTCAAGGAGGGCACTCTCCACAACGAGAGTGAAGCAGACGAGCACGAAGGAGACGAGCGCGAACCTGATGATAATTTACTTGGTTCGGATTCTGAATTTTCACCAGGTTGTCTGGGGAAGATGTAGAGGATGTCGACGACAGTGACAGTGAAAATAGTACTAGCTGTGACACGGATGGCGATCGCGAACACAGCCTTCTGAGACAAACCCGTGGAGACGACCAGAGTCGTGGAATAGTACCCCTTCCTGTATCACAAAGTCTTATGGTTGTTGAGATATGATTGATTCTTTACGGCAATGTTGAAATGTACCCAAAAACAGGGATTTTAATGGGCAGATAATGGTTAAAGTAGCAAAGTATCATGTTCAGGGATCTCTACTCCCTGTTATATCTGAGTGTGAAGATGGGCACATCAACCAGTGGACCTCTCAACCTAAATTGCAACGCATACCCAATTGAAATCTGTAGTCTCTGCCGCTATCCTCTTCAGTGGCACTTTGTCTAGCACCTTCACCCTGTTCTCATCACTGCTCAACTTGTGTGGGGGCGGCAAGTCTGCTTTCTATGATATTCAACGTAAAATCCTGTGTCCAGTTGTGAATGAAGCATTGTCAAACCACATTGGCCAGCAGCATATACTTGGAACGAATGAGAATCTGAAGGTTATCGGTGACGGGAAGTGTGACAGCCCCGGCTACTCAGCCAAATATTGTACGTATACTAGTAGCTGTATACGCTAACGAAAGGAGAAACCGAACTTTTCTTCAACTTTGAACGTACGCATGTTGGTATGACAAGTAACAATAGCAGTAGTATAGAGCGGGAAGGCTCGAGACAAAATCCTTCAGCGGCCTAAATACGACCTGAACATACGCACGTTGGTATGAGCAGTAAAAATGTCGGTGTTATGGAGCGGGAGGGCTTGAGACGAATATTGCAGCGGCTCAAAGATGCCCATTCACTGGTGTGCAGCCCGCCACGGACAGGAGCGCCCAAGTGAAAGCAATGGTGAGAGATTCTTTCCCTGAGTTTCTGCACCAGTTTGACGTGTGACATTTTGTCCAGTCCATTTCTAAGCAGCTTGCCCCAACCAAAAAGGAGATGAAGCACCTAAGAAACTGGATCCCGGTCGTATCGCATCACATGTGCTGGTGTGCTCAATTCTGTGTTGGAGACCCTGTCTTGCTGGCAGAGAAAGGACCGACCCTACTCCACTACATCTGCAATCAGCATTCTTGGACAGATTCTACAGAGATATTATGTTGAGCTCGCACGAGCCGCTGCCGAACAGTGGTTGGCTAGCGACTCTGAGGGCCATAAAGCACTGACCAAGGTTGTATCCGACAAGACCGTGCTTGCAGATATCGGAAAGCTTTCGAACTTCTGCCACACTGGATCATTAGAGGTGTACCATTCAAACAAGCTTGTGTGGACACCGAAGCAGATCCATTTCTCCTATTCAGGGACGCTCGCCTGGCAACAGCTTGCTGCTCCCAATCACAACAACAACATCGGCCGCAAACAGGCAACGACGGCGGATGGCTCGCCATGTTGGAAACTGGCGTTTCCAAAATCAAAGAAGGAAAGGGTGGTGAAGGTGTACATAAAAAGTCAGCAGCATAACGGAAATATATTTGCCATGCTTGAAGAGATGCTGCAGACAAAGAGGGATTTGCTCGCTGGGAAAACACCAGACGGTGATTAAGATTATCCGGTTGTGCCGGCAGACGTTCCTTGCAACATTGTATGGGGCGATTCACACGACGATACCGGGAGTGCCGTGCATGATGTAGCCTTGGTGATTCACTCACGTGATGCTCATTTTAAGCGGGAACGGGGTACCGTGGTCGGTATACACGGTGCCGAGAGCTTTCCTTGGCCGGGAGCCTGGGGGGGGGGGGGGGGGGGGGGGATGAATAGCATTCCATGAGCCGGCATGCGCATACTTTGAGTCGAGTCTGCTTGTGTGAAAAGAAATGTGTGGTCTGACACTCGCTTGTCTTTACCCTGCCAGCTACTATTGTCACACCGGAGCTAAAGCAGAAGCTTCTTGAAATCTGGGCAGAGCTTTTGACAACCTGTGACAAACAGATGGTCAGTCGCCAAGAGAAGGAGGAAAGGCTGTGGCAAAGCTGAACGAGTACGCCAAATCCCATGGCCACCAGCGTTGCTTCACGATCAAGGAGGTGGGCAACAAGATCGAAACGTTGAAGAAAAGGGGCCGCCACATATCCGACCAGTTCAAGAGGAAAACTTGATCATCATCGATGCATCGACGAGAGACAAACTAGAAAAAAAAACATTGAGTCTTGAGAACAGATTTATTTCTCCCCACGGCACCACCGGGAACTCGACAGTACAAGTCAGCATGTGAATCAAAATTTCCATTTTCCCGCGTACGGCACCCTGCGTATGCATCCCGCCAGTACCACGGTATCGCCGTGTGAATCGCCCCTAACAGTACCAGTCCCAGCTAAAGAGGATGTGATTGCAAGCATATCTCTCGTCTCTAAACCGGCCTTCCAGCTCGTGTTCCTTTTTCTTGGTGTTTCCCATCAGCATGTACATGGCTCTCATCGCAGTGTTTGTTCTGATGTAACTGAAACACATTCACATATTGGAATTCACATCGGCGCAGCTTCTCTCCCCCTGTAACCAGGCAATCCACATCCGTCTCCATCGGTTGCCAATCATTACACTTGCACTATTCTACACTATTGGCAGGACCAGCGTACGTCTCCTTGACACTTGCACTATTCTACACTATCGGCAGGACCAGCATACGTCACTATTCTACACTATTGGCAGGACCAGCATAAGTCTCCTTGACACTTGCTCTATTCTACACTATTGGCAGGACCAGCATACGTCACTATTCTACACTATTGGCAGGACCAGCATACGTCACTATTCTACACTATTGGCAGGACCAGCATACGTCTCCTTGACACTTGCACTATTCTACACTATTGGCAGGACCAGCATACGTCACTATTCTACACTATTGGCAGGACCAGCATACGTCTCCTAGCAAACTTCCTGAGGCTCAGCAGATCTACAGTCAGTTTCAAAAAGATTAGCAATCCTGGCGATCGCCCGGGGAGTTTGCCGTTTTACCGTATGCGCGCTCGAGAGCTGGCTGGAAAAACTCACTGTGAACTCGAAGAAATAATCCGCGCGGAAGCATGAAAAATGATAACTCACTCACGTCGGTACATGTACGTCTGGTTTACAACAAATGAGTTCTTCCTCGTATCGACATGGAGTCAGAGAGGACATGTCGAAAGTGTGGTAAATGTTGACGAGCGGGATGGGTCCCAATTCGTTTCCTGCCCAATTTCTTTGAGCTGCGATGCAATTTACTCTCACGATGTGACGAAAACGACATCGACACAGATTCATTCCCAAGGCCATGACTTGGCAAAGCTATCCGTGGGACTTCGACGACATTTTGAGAAAAGCAGACACCTGTGAAAGCTGATAGAAGACGGCGTTGACTCCTAAATTCAAATAAATTGGCGATCTTGAAATACTGAAATACATGTAATTCTCAAAGAGAAAACGATTGATCGATGTGCCGTTGAATTCAACAACACTAGCTGCAGCGCAATGACTTCCGTGTTCACTCACACCGTTTCAGTGTTGTGGGTGTGTTCACATGGCGTGAAGCAGTCAAGTGTTAGTAAGTTCGGCAGGAAACGCGAGCTCCAACAACAACAAGTCGTTTGGCGCAGCCACCTTCTTTGGCTTGTACTTTTTGTACCAGCGTGACCACCAAAACTATGAAAAAAAAGTTTGACTTGAAGATAGTTTGGGATTTGAACTCACAACTTCATGGCCAGCAGACAGCATTCATAACCACAAGGCCAAAAAGGAAAGGATAAATCGTGGGTTTTGATAAAAAATCGATACTGACATCCAGGGCAAATTGTAAACCATGGGAAAAGGCCGGAAACCTGGCCGAAATTCTGAATCCTTAACGGCTGGTCCAATTGTTCCGAAACCTTCACAGAACAATTTGCCGTGTCCTAACAAGCCATTCTATGTACTTTGTTGTCCAAATTTCCCTTATCTTCGTACTTTTTAACCCTTTAGAGCCTAAATTATTTCAGGAGACGCATGAAATTCACAAACTCACATTTTCATCTGACTGTAATTTCGATATCCTTTGGAGTATTCCAACAATCTCGGGCTCTATGGAAAGCTCTCTCCAAGACGAACACAGCCATACCCAGTTCTCAATTGATAGAGTCGTAGGAGTAACGCCGCAGCGCGATCTGAGCGCTCCAATGCCAGACCTGCGAGCGCGGTACTAAATTCTCAGCCATTTCAACAATATCGATCGCAGAACGGTCAATTTTTTTGCAGGAGAGAGCTTCAAAATGCAGCTTGAAAATGACGTATGCCAGTCGTGCACGCGTCGCCAGCGAGTCAGGGAAAATCCCTTGCTGGCGTTTCAAATTTTACGCCGCGCGAGCCGACTCGCCCACGCGAATTTCGTTCGAGTGTCGTAACTCTGCGCCATGACCTCGGATCGTCTTCGGGTTTTTTGGAGCCGACAGCTGAGGCTTTTCTGATACGATTAGACCTTTCGTTTGTTGAATTCGAACAAGGATTGACTGAATGACGAAAGTTTGAAGTCACCTCAGCATGCACTGTACAGTCTGGCGGATATATCCGTCCTATAGGCGTTATAGGGTTAAGACCAAAACCTGATTGCTAATCTTTTTGAAATGGACTATAGCTTCAGGTGAAGAAGCCTCCTTGAGGCGCCCTTCAGGCTCACTGGAGTAGAGCTGAAGATGCATGCCATACCAAGATGATGTTGAGAGAACATGGCAAACAAACTCTTCTTCAATTTAAAATTTCTCCAACAGGAATTGCTCTTGGTGCATCGTCGCTGTCAAGCTCCCGTATTCACGGGCATAAAAGGGCACGCACTTAAATTCGAATACAGGGGCACCTCCACTTATAAACTTATAAAGGCATGGAAAAAAAACTCAAGAGCCAAGAGTGTATTGTGAAGACCCGAGTACTCATATTGAAAGGCATGCCCTTGTATCCGGAACATTTGTTTCCTGGCGAAATGGAAGAAAACTCATTTTTCGCATATTGGACCACCAACAAAAGTGGAGGTGTGACTGCGGCCTAAGATACCAAGAGCGTAAGTTGAATTGACTCCCATTTTTTAAGGGCACAGAAGGATCGTGCTCCAGGGCGAGAAATCTCTATTATGGTGGAGAAAGAGATCTACCTTGATACATCCAATCCAGCCGTCTTGTCCGGGATAGAATTCCTTGTTTTTGATGTACACATATCCCTGAGCACAAAAAAAAGGAGCAGAAAACAAGCAAATCATGCAACCCTATCCAGTACTCGTGCATGAATACATTAGGTTTTCAACGCTTTCTAGACTGAAATGCGTGTTTAAACTCACGCGTCAAGCCATTCAAAGCATACACTAAGTCTTCATATCTAGTGCAGTAAAACTCCCCAGATCCAGGCAGGTTGGGACCGAGCACTGCCCATATCTAGGAATTCCCCGCAACTCAGAACTTATTATGCTTACTGCATGCAAGTAAAGATGTTAGGACAATCAATATGACTGTTTTGGGGTCGTTTTCGTTGAAAAGCCATTTTGATCACTCTAGATGAGTCAGAAAGGTGCCCGGTCGACGGACGTGCCCGGATTAGGGATGCCCGGATCTCGGGAGCTTTCCTGTACATCGCTTTGAGTACCAGAATGGCAAAGTCTTTCCAAGCTACTCTCATGTGACACAAGACTGTTTTGGATGCCAGGGAAAGGGGAACAGAACCCAACACTCTAAATCACTGAACAGAACCGTATCAAACTTGAAAGAGGAAGTAGCGAGAGCCTCAGACACTACATAGTACATAATACTGTAAATATACAAAATTTCGGCGCTGCAAAATTTCGGCACTTCACGATTTTTGACATTTCGGCGGTGATTTATTTTCGGCGTGGGGTAGAGGGCATGGTATTGCGACAGATGCTGTAAAAAATTTCATCGGCGTTTTAATTTAGGCGTTTTGGGTCGGTGCCGGATATAGCCGAAATTAAATAGCTGCCGAAAATTTGTATATTTACAGTAGGGTCTTCCAAGAAGGCAATGTGAGTGGTAGAGCTAGCTAAGGCTGTCATCACACCACGGTACAAAGCGCAGCTGCGTCTGCGTCCATAGGAGTGTTTGGTCGGTTGTCATGATGATCCATGTACGGGGTGAAAACGGGAGCAGAGGAAACGGGAAACGTAGACGTGGTAGGGAGAGGGGGGAATATACAACTTTTTTTTTAAACTAAAACGGGTGAACGTACGTATCTCACCCAGCTTTTTACCGAGCGACCTTGTACGCGCGTTTGAACTTTCAAATTTCTCCAAAAACGTGACCGCGTGTACGGGTCAAGAACTGTGCCTGCGTGATGATACGACCACCCGTTTCGGATTTTTTACGTGGACGTAGACGTAAACGGGAGTCAGAGAACGTAGTGTGATGACGGCCTAAGCACCCTATCAAACAAAAGATACCGCTGAAAAGGGAAACCCCAGATTTCTTCGTAGAAAGGAATCCACAGTACCCCACTGATTTAAAAATAGTACGAATAGTATCTCACAGAGACATGATGTTCAGTAAATAAGTCTGTAGCAGGATACCGATTTCCCTGCACTCGAATATAAGTCGTACCCCCATTTTCAAATTTGAGTAATATTGTTCCAGCACATTCAAATAAGTAGGATGTCATACTCAATAGTAAGTCGCATTCCCTTCTTTGGCCTTGAAGTTTAGTGCATAAAGGTGTGACTTATATTCGGGGAACTACGGTACTCATTTCGCATCTAGCACTAACTTTGATTGTCCCTTCGTGCCCAGTACCAATCTTTGCCAAGCCATCATTCTTGGAGAATACGTACGCGTAGTTGCTATCTACAGCCAGCGAGCTGGCTTCTGCAGCACGCAAAAGCACACAGAGGTACAGAACAATACTCTTGAACGTGGCAACTTGTCAAGCTGTTAGTATCACACTCATACGACCTGTTGGCAGTGGTTGCCATTGGACAGTGGTTAGGGTGAATAAAAGAATAAGATATTCACGCACATACGCACACACTCCGAGTCAAGAACAACAACAGGCAACGTCACCGTACCATCTACCGTCACATCATACACTGGCCACTTGTCCACCATGGCCTCTTTGGTGATGCCGACAGCAGCCCAATCGTTTGACACATCATAGCCAACGCAGGCAGCTTGAACACTGCGCTGGAGGGAGGACAGTACCTCTGGCACCTGTCCACAACGAGCACACACACAACAAAAAGGTACCCCAGGGTATAAATACTAAATACACAGTGAGTAAAGGAAAACAAGAACAAAACGTAGACACACACACACACACACGAATGGTTCAAAAACGGCTTTCTTGTGACGACCATCACTTGAAATAGCATCTCAGGAGATGTATGAAGCGAATGTGAAACATTTAGATGGAAGCAATGAGAATTAGAAGTTTTTTAGCACTATGGCGAGAGGGGTGTGATGGGTGAGCTGCCATCTGTAAAGAGTGAGAAAGTGAGAACATGGATGAAACCCGGTGACCAAGAAAAAGTACTCAAATGCCAGCCAGAAAGGAGCGAGCGGTCAACTGCTATGCGTTGACAATTATCGCGCAGTGGAGGAGCTTTGAAAATTGATGAGCGTGGGTGGCTCAGAGTGGCACCTTCTGAGAGGTGTCATGCACGCTCTTGTTCATAGTACTCTGGCCTAGCCGTACAGCAGATATCACGGTCCAGGTGGATAAATGGCTTTATTTACCAGGTGGAGAATGCATACTAAACGCTCACTTAAGCAAAGGCGTTACTTGCCAGGTGGACAATGCATACAAAATAAAAAAAGGTTTACTTGCCAGGTGGACAATGCATACAAAATAAAAAAGGTTTACTTGCCAGGTGGAGAATGCGCACTAAATGACTACCAAATGCTCACTTTTAAAAGCAAAGGCTCTACATTGACCGCTTCTCAACACTTCAAGTCATACTCATGCAGATGGGGCGAATATGACTTTTTTCTCACCAAAATACTGAGAGTGTCTGAACAACCCTAATCTTCAGAACAAACACCATGCATTTACCCTGTAAAAGACAGTACCCAGGCCAAGGCTATGCAATACAGCTGTATCACTACCAGTACCATGAACGCAACATTTTAGGAGCATAAAAGGAAGCACAAGACCAGATATAGACACGACAGTTCTATCTTCTATGGCTTACTTTTAGCTGTATGTCACCTCTCTGGGCAGCGGTGATGAGTACGGAGGACATGGCTGCCAGTAATGGACCGGTCTTTCCCCACGCCACCACCAAGCTCAGCAGGCAGGCGCACGCAAGCGACTGCACCTCGCGGCCAAGCCCGGCATCATCAGACTCAACTGGATAGCTGACAAGGTCAACAAGAACTTCATGCAGACACTCTGAAAATGACACGGAGAAAGTGCAGACAGAGATGGAGGAAACGAAATATCAGCCCAAGATGTAATGAAACTGGATAATAACCTACTTGAAACTCTGACAATGAAAATATAACCTTGTTCCATTGCAAACTTGTGTCATTTCGCTCTGCACTGCTCTGCCCTCGCGGTATCGAGCACTTTCGAAAGTAACTAGCGACTTAGCTGGTGTAAGAAGAACACATTAATGAACTCAGGAAACCATGCCCAGTTGCAAAGGCAAAAGCATTTCAGCCAAAAAAAGAGTAAGTTCTTCCATGCATGCGACTATGGTAGTACTTTCCCAACTATTCCAGAAAACACACATGACGATGGGTGCGACAACAACCTCTACTGCAGTAAGCAAAACTGACCAAGAGACTTTGACGACTCGGCGTGTAATCCTTCAGGCTCCTGTCCTTGCAGCACATTGAGCAGTGCTGTCAGAGCTCGCGCACATAGTGCAGGGTGATACGCACGAGCATCCTTGATCAGCTCAAACACACCGCAGATGCCCAGACCTACCACCTATGCGCACAACAACAACACAATACGCATACACACAAAAGAGATGCTAGAACATCTTGCACTTCCAATTCAAACAACATAAACTTGAGGCATGAGACCTGCTGTTCTTTACCCGGGTGACTTCCAACTGAACTATGAGCTGCATTCTGACAACAATGCTCCTGGCTGTGAAAATAGAGAGGTTTCGCTTCATGTGAAATGTAGAGAAATCACGCAAAGAGCAGGTGCCTGACCAGTGGGTTAAAGTCTACGGCTTCCAGTGTTTCGGGTCCAGACTTCTACGCGGAGATGAGGTTCACTATGTTGTGTGTGGTACACGCAGAGAAAATGTGTACAGATCTGCTGCTTATCATTCGAGCTAGGAAACAAACTGCCAAATTTTGCAACAGAAACTTCCCAGTACACATCCCGTGATTTCTTTGAGTGAACGTAGAATAGGTTTCTTATACGTTACGCGGACGCGAAGAGTGATCAAGGGATTCTCCACATACCGTAATGTAGAGTACTAGTACAACATATCTAACAAGTTTAAATAACTACGAAAACAATCTGGTGTCTGAAATTCTTGAGTCCCTGAGTCCTGCCTTTTGTGACTGGCGTCAGAGGATTCGTTACTGCACGACTGGTATAGCTGGTGGCTTGCTTGTGGCTTTCCGGCACTTGTTTGTGACTGGTGACTGAATCATCGGAGGGTTTGCGACTGTAGGACTGGTATTAGGGACAGTGACTGCTGTGAGAGGGCTGACTAGAACCAGAGTGTACTAAGACTGCTACGTATACTTTCCACCATACACTGTCTGTGCACAGAAGACTCTTGCATGATTCGAATATTTCCCTTATCCCAAATACCTCCAAAAATGTAGGTTTGCAGCGTACGGCAAACCGTAGTTATCGCGGACAACCGAGCAGCAGGCAAAAGCCACGCGCGTGGCTAGGCGCAACAATGGGGGTGTCTGGCATGCAATGGCAGGCATCCGTACTAGTAGAAAGCCCAGGTTGCACCAGGAGCACTAGTACGCCCACAGGCGAGACTACCCCATATTTGCATGAAGGTTGTAGCGCTAGGAGTATTAATGCAAGGATTACGGCAGACAGGGCGCGGGCATGGCGCCCAGTCTCTATATTAGGAAGCAGGTCCTTTCGTGGCACGAAAGGGCTCCAGCCGCGGCGCGCGTACTAAGTCTCAGCCAACGCATAGTAGTATTAGTACTAACCGAGCATGCAAGATAAAACTGCAACAAGGCGGTACGGGGTAAGGACTAGTACAGTGCCAGGCAGAGACAGGCGGTATGGCGGAGAAATGCATATCACGTATGGAAAAGGCGAAGTCCCCGGGGGCTATCGGACCCACGATAACAGACACCACCATGCTTATATGGAAAATAAGGCGCGAGAGCTCACTAGGTAAGGTGGGCCGCGGGCAGGAAGACAGAAAAGAGAGGCCCAGCGCGTGGCATACGCAAATGGTGTAAGACGTACTCACGAAGGCCACCACGCGAGAATGCGGCAGCATGGCCTGTGTACGAGAGTACGATGCCGGGGCAACGCAGGGCGGACCAAGCTGTGGTGGTGCTACACAGCCTACAGGCACGAGGCACCTCAGCAGTTGGAGGTGGCGATCGCAGTGTCAGCATCAGTTCTGGCAGCTAGCAGCAGCAGATGGGCTTGATTTTTTTTTCAATACTATCAACGAGGAGCAGCAGGCAACCCTCATTTCACAATGGTGATTGCATAATCACATGGCAAAACAACAAAAATGCAACCCCATTCTACAGTGCTATGATGTGTGTGTCTCGGGGGGAGGGGCGATAAATGTAATTGCCCAGAAGGGCTCAGATAATCGATACTCGAATATGTGCACTCCCCACCCAACCTTGCACACTTTCCTTATCGCATAGCAAATACATGCACAAATGTGCAGTCGATTCATGAGGTTACCTTTGGTACTGTCAACTCTGCTGCTTCGGGCTTTTCGTCGTCACTGGACTCGTCATCATCCGGACCCGCCTCGATGCCCGAAATGGCACAGCGGTTGCGCTCAAGTAAATCATCAAGGACTGCCTGGCGAACCTGGACAGGAATAACAACAAACAAACGTGGAGCGACACATCCTTAGCACAACAACTTGCCACAAAATCGAATATCTGCATGAGTAAATGATGACCCTGCTTACTGTTTAGGATGCTGGCGCCACAGGGCAATTTCAGGCCGATTATTCGGAAATGAAAATACGGACTAGGCCCCAGAAGATAAGATACATACTACATACATAAGGCCATCCGTTTATTCAGGTTAGCTCACAAATAAGTAGTGTTGAAACGAATAATCGAATAATTTAGAAAATTCGTGGGTTGAACGAATGATCGAATAATCGTAGGAATTGGCAGAAATCGAGGAAAAAAATCGTCTAGCTCAGTGCTGACCCTGCTGATGTTTGCACTGTGTAGGTCTGCTCGTAGTTTTTCTTCTCAATCTCCTCTCCTCCGAGTGTTGATCTCCTATCTAGTATTTACTTCTCTTCTTTCCACATGGTGCTCTTGCTGTGTGCACCCGGTAGTTGCCAGTGCACGTACCGGTATTGCATGTGCGCGTGTGACCTCAACAATACAAAACCTCCTCCATGCGCTCTCAGTCGACACATGGCTACCCTCGGTGGCCATTACACACACCAATAAGATTATCGGGTTTTGTATTGTTGAGGTCACAAGCGCATATGCAATACCGGTATATGCACTGGCAACTACCGGGTGCACACAGCAAGAGCACCATGTGGAAAGAACAGAAGTAAATACTAGATAGGAGATTAACACTCGGAGGAGAGGAGATCGAGAAGAAAAACTACGAGCAGATCTACACAGTGCCAACATCAGCAGGGTCAGCACTGAGCTAGACAAGGGTTTTTTCTAGGGGTCAAACGGGTGTACCTTTAACTAACGAACGGGTAATTTTCTTAACGGGCAGGTTAACGGGTACCCTTTAGCAGCCATATTATTTTTTTGCGGATTTCTCACATAAATCATGATTTTAATTTGTATATTCTCAGGTTGTATTTTGATACTACATTATGATTCGCAATTGATTCGTGTATCATAATATTATTATGGCAATGAAGGTTCCAAATGAATGTCATCCGTGCATTTGCCCATGTACATAACTTCACAGGCAGTAACTTACAATCGTACATGTAGATGGTCCTACATTGGCTACAAGCTACATGTATTTTGATACATGTACGCAAATCAACTGCAGATCGATGTGATTCAAGCCACGTGATCTCGCGCAATCCTATTTGCTATGTTCGCAGAGAACTGGTACTCGTTGCATTCAGAAGATGTTCGCGCCCATAGCTAGCTGGGGTGCCTAACACAGCTGATGTGCTGCTGGCCAGCTAGCTGCTAGTGCTAGCTTGTTGAACTCGTGAAATGAATCTTCACAAATCCGTAATCTTGTATGCAATATTTCGAACTACTTTTCAGCTCGTCGATTGAAGGAACAAACTACAACCATGAGTATCATACATGTAGCTACCACCTACGGACATCACCGTTTGTGACACTCCGACTGGTCACTCAGCCTGGTGACACTAGTTCATCAAGTACTGTGGCAGGTTCGATGTCGGAGAACCATCGTAACTTTCTAGTTACTCAGCTGCCACCTGGAACGAGTTTCAAGTCTTGCATTTTCTCACATCACAATCAAAAACCTCCAGTACGAGGATTTTTACTTGCACTAGAGTGGAGAGAACAACTGTCAAGTCTGTCTTTCAGCCTGCTCCTGCCTGATAAAGTCTAAAGTCGAAAGCGGGAATGCACAGGAAAAAGGAAAAGAGTATCCGCACTCCTATTTTGAGTCTTGGCATACGATAGGATCACCTTTTTTTTTTTTTTTTTTTTTTTTTTACAAACGGGTACCCTTTTACTAACGGTACCTGAGATTAACGGGCGGGTACCCGGGTACCCGGTACACCCGTTTGACCCCTAGTTTTTTCTTTCTTTCTTTTTTTCGATTTCTGCCAATTCCTACGATTATTCGATCATTCGTTCAACCCACAAATTCTAAATTATTCGATTATTCGTTTCAAAACTACTTAGAGGAGTAGAGATTGTTGAATTATTGAACAGTCAAATGGTACCGTTCACGACTGTATAAATAAAAATACTTCAATTCCTTGCTGAAAAAGTGTTGAAAAATTCCATCATGCGTTTTTGAAGTATAATAGAATATAGATTATTCGTTCGATGAAGGGTGGACTTATTCGATAGATTATTCGTTCGAAGAATCCATGTTCGATTTAAACATTACAAATAAGTGTTAATTGGGCAAGATCAGACAATGAGAGTTAGCCGAAACTGAAGTTCCGACACTCGACGACATGCAACTGCTATGCATGCACACATTGATCACAGCAACAACAACACAGTGCCCGTTACCTTCGCAAAGAGAGTGAAGTCTGATGGGTTGGAAGAAATCACAAGGTCTGGTGCACTTGGCGCATATCTCCTCGGACCATCCTGCTTTCACAACGAACAAATACAGAATCCAGAATCAAAATTCTCACAGAATCACAACATAACACTGCAGTTCGTCACACCAGAAAAGAAGCTATATGAAAATGTAACGGGGGGGGGGGGGGGGGGGATATGCAGCAGCCACCTTCGCGGGGAGCCTTTCTTGCCAATCAGACAATGCTGTTGAGGTACATTTTTGTGCATTTAGGCTATGTTGTAATCCTGACTTTACTCGAGTCAGAGATCAAACAAGTTCAAATAGAGAACACATGGTTACAATGGATCCAAGCTTATATTACCATGAGCCTGGAAGGCTTAGCTGGAGTGGTTGAAGGATGATTAGAATGAAGAGAATCAAGCGCTTATAATTGCTTCTAGAAGCGGGACAATAGAAGCGGAACAATAGAAGCGCCACAATAGTAGCGCAATAATAATAGCGGGACAATAGTATTGTACCGCGAATGTGAACATCGTTATTTTAAACAGAATGGTGACAGAAGCTTTAGCGATCTAGAAGCTCTGTTGGTAAAATTATGTGTACAGAATCTGACGCGCGCCTGCTCAGAATTCAGTTCGTTAGAATGTAGCTTGCAGTAGCTTCGAAATAATTTATGTAAGAAAAGCAGTTCATGTGAACGAAGGAGTTTTCTAGATTAGTGCATTACGGAGGAATATGTAAGCAGCTGCAAATGGACAAGGCATTCAGAGCACTGCTAGACTGAAAGCATTTTTCCATTTGTTGAATACTACAAGACTTACTGGAACAACTTGAAGTAGAAGGTAAGTAATAATTGTTGTGATCGTAAAATATTTGTGAAACTATTTCTATTGGCAAATCTACAACAGACTAGTATAGATGTATTTCAGAATGTTTTCAAATAGCTTCACTCATAATAATATTCCGCTTGAGCAGTCAGCCCTTATTCGAGGCTGGATATGGTTCCAATGGGGAAGGAGTGGGAGCTTGATAGCTACGTACTTCCTCCGTGAAATAAATCTTGGTCCATTGAGAATGGTGATCATACAAAAACCTTGCTAAGGCCGAGTAAAAAAAATTACTAGATGATCGTCCTTTTTTTTGGAAAAATCGGGGAGGGCGGGAGGATTTTATTTTTATTTTTTTACTTTTTACCCTCTCATGCACACAGTGTACACAACAACATCAAGGTTTTTTTTCTCTTTTTTTCTTTTTTTTTCTTTTTTTCTTTTTCTTTCTTCAGCAGATCGATACTGACGTTGTGATATACTAGTAGTATGTGGTCCATATAGTAAAGAAAGTATTAAACAAAGAGCAGTTGCAGTAGAGACAGTGTAGATGATGCACACACTTGGCTCAACATTCAACACGCATCAGCAACTGTTGCATCGGCAGGAACGACGCAGCCATACCACGACTTCAACACTTTCGTTGCAGCACGAATTTGCAAGAGAACGAAGGGCATCGCAACGACAGCACCAGATGATTCGAAACAGAGGACAACAACTCACTCTACAGATCTGCGTCAAGCTGGAACAGAGTCAAGAACTTCGACATCGCGAAGCAACTACCAACAATTTACTTTTGACAAAGTAAGTTCGTCACGGAAAACGCGTGCACATGTTTCCTGCATCCGCGATCGGTAAAAAACCAACGATTTCGGCAAAAACTCACGATTTAAAAAATAAAATATTTCTTGGGGCGCTGACAAAAACTGGGGCGGACGGGGACGATCATCTAGCTTTTTTTTTTACTTGGCCTAAGCTATATTTAAGGAGGTAGTAAGTGTTTGTGTTTCTCCTCGTGGCAGGCCTGTCACGGTGTGTGTGTGTGTGTGTGTGTGTGTGTGTGTGTGTGTGTGTGTGTGTGTGTGTGTGTGTGTGTGTGTGTGTGTGTGTGTGTCGATCTGCGAAAGGCATACGACTCGATCCCTCGTCCAGCGCTGTGGTGTTTGCTTCAGAAGTTTGGTGTCCCCGCAAGGATGCTCAGCATCATCAAGTCCTTGCACGTGTCGATGGAGGTGAAGGTCCGCATCAAGGGTGTGGAGCTGCACTACCGAGTTGGCCGGAAGTTGGTTGGAGACCGCACTGCCAAGTCCCGCGTGCAGCGTGATATCGTCACAGTCTCAGTTTGCGGACGATGCTGCAGTGTATGACACCACTAAGCCGGCTTTCGATCGATGCACGGAATTGTTCGTTTCGTGTGCGGTCCAAGTGTCTCGGTGTTCGAGAATCGGTTGTTATCTCTCCGCTGCCGGCGCCGCGTATACATCGCCCTTGTACTGACGACCCTCCTGTACGGAGGAGAGACGTGGATGCCAAAGGCACTAGACCTGCGTTCTCTCAACGTGTTTCATTACCAGTGTGTTTGCATCATCGTTGGCATCTCCAAACGGGACCAGTGGGACAACCGCGTCACCTCCATTACCATGGCCAGAACCGTCGGCATTGAT
The DNA here is from genome assembly GCF_964019385.1 of Sycon ciliatum. Classification (NCBI taxonomy): domain Eukaryota; kingdom Metazoa; phylum Porifera; class Calcarea; order Leucosolenida; family Sycettidae; genus Sycon; species Sycon ciliatum. Next base: position 13,350,938 of record NC_088647.1, read on the forward strand.
TGTGATGTCGCGGACATCATCCAAGAGTATCGACTGCGTTAGCTTGGACATGTTGGCCGGATGACCGACGACCGTATGCCGAAGCGAGTTTTGTTTGGGGAGCTCCCTGCAACACGCCCTCGCCATGGTCCACGCAAGCGGTGGCGTGACGTCATCATAGATGACCTCTGCTCCATCAGCCCCCCCCCCCCCCCCCGTGCCTTCTGACTGCTGGTTTGCTGCTGCCCAAGATCGCTCTGCCTGGAGGCAGATTGCTCACCGTTGTCCTCCCGCCCGTGCTCCCCCTGATCCTGACTCTGGCTACCGCTGCGCATGTGGAAAGGTCTGCCGTTGTCCGGGGGATCTCAAGCGCCACGCTCCGTACCGCAAAGCTAGCAGATAGTCCCTTCGCTATCATTGCCATCAGCAATGGGCACGTTCAAGGTGTGTGTTTAGTGTGTTTAGTGTGTGTGCATGTGTGTTTAGTGTGTGTGTGAATGTGTGGTGTGTGTGTCATGCTGTGTGTGCTGTATCGTTTCATGGGAACAAGTCAGGCATGCTGGTTCAACACAACGAAAGCATTTCACGAGGCACAAGTGAGATACACCACCAGATTGGTCGCAAAAATCAGGTTTCTCAATTGTCCTCGATTGACTAAATTAACCCTGCCTACAGTCCATTCAGAAAAAGATGGACTTCTAGCTTTTGGCCATAAATGGGTCAAACTTTGAGTTTTTTTACAATTTTTTTCTGCAATCCCCTATGGAATCCTCTTCCAATTGTGTTTCTGAAGTTTTTTTGTCCAAAAAGCAAGCCATAACAAGAATAGGATTTCGGCCAGGTTTTGCCCCAAATGCACTGAATTGGGAAAAACCATAAAAATCCAGGGTGTTTGACCCCGCCTGCAACAGTGCATTGTGTGGTTCGAAACCCCAGTTCAGGTACCCTTTTTGGACCCTTTTTCAAATTTCAAATCTTGCAGCACTGCACTGTGTACGATGAAATAACGAAAAATCGCCAAATACGGGAGCTCACCGGAGCCAGGGCCCATCTTTTTATGAATGGACTGTAGTAGTATATTATGTCAGCGTTTGGAAATTTTTCAGACAGAACAAAATAGTGGTGTGCACGGGTAGTCTGGTACCGCTACCCGTGAGGACCTCGGGTAGACGGGTACAGAATAGTACCCGAAAACCCGAAGTCGCAGATGATATCATGTACAGTGCACGTGTACAAATTCATGTAATACTCCGCATGTCTACCCAGTGTGTAAGGCCAGGGGTGCATTGTGGTGTTACTATGGAAACATTACCCGATCGGGTACCCGTGCTACCCGTGGAAAACTACCCGAACCCGATACCCGAAGAAAATGCTACCCGACTCAGCCCTAGAACAAACGACCATTAAAATTTCCTTAACGCTATGTATCTTTTTTAAAATCCTGTAGGACGCATCACGCAGCTTCATAAGTAAAATTTGGCTTGTGAGCAACACTGGCTCACACTCAATTTTTTCTGAAATGAATTTGTGAAAAGCAGTGATTGAGTGTGAGCCAGTGTTGCACACAAGCCAAATTTTGCTACGTATCTTGAAAATAAAGTTATTTTGACTGCTACACGCTCTAATTGAACCTAGTGCTAATGCTCAACATGTAGATTTATCACGAAAGGGATAAAAGTACAAGTATGACGCCGTCATGAGTGATGTGAGTTTTCGTTGCAAATACTTGCAATGTATTTATACGATCTGAATCTCACTTTTTGTTCCTTGCCATTGTCCTTTCCTTTCTTGGTTGCCTTGATCACTTTCTTCTTTTTCTTTTTCTTGTCATCCTTTTTCTTCTTCCCTTCATCTTCTTTCGGCTCTTGAGCGCTGAAGGTCCAGATTCAAAAATTCCAAAGTTGAGATAAATCCATTTTCAAGATAGGCACGCCCGCTTTCACACACTCCATACCTTTTCGCCCAATCTACAAAAATAGAGTGGAAGTCATCCGGCCAGTGGCGAACAGCCGGCAGTATGGCCGGGCTGGCCATGGCCACACGCCTTCAACAACACTAACAGGTACGTTGAGAGAGCTCAAGCCCTTCTTGGTTGAGACAAATATTTACTGAAAAGCATTTCAACTTCACAAAGTACAGACTACAGTTTCAGTCAGCAAAACGCCAGAAAGAAACCAAGCATGGATCACGCTACTACCTACCGTACATTTTGTACGGTACGGACGGCCACCCGGCGGGGGTCAACCCCCATGGTAACCACAGCCAAAAAATGGCTGATCCGCTGAGTGATACAGTACTGTGAATCAGGGAGTCGTAAAATACCGGTATTTTACGACTCCCTGACTGTGATACTGATTTTTTTTTTTTTTGGCTGTGAAAACAGTCTTATACGGAGGAAGATACGGTGAAAACAGTCAGAGGGAGCTAAAATGGCTGTGAAGACAGTAAGTCTAATGCGTAGCAAGGCGAGCCTCAGCCTGGACGAGGTCGACAGGCACAAGGTTGATGTGACGGCGGCGAACGGAGCGTGATCCTCGAACGCACCGGATCGCAGACCTAGCAAGAGAGAAAGCCAAGCAGCAGCGCATCCAGCAAACGACTTTGCTGTAGCTCTCCTTGCGCTTAGAAGCCAGAGCATCAGCAATCCGCTTGACGACGATGTCTGCCTCTGGACCCATTCCGCCGCAAGAGGAGAAGACCAGTGGTGTGATACTGATAGGCGCTAGGCAGGGAGTCGTCGTCGTACTTGTACTACTAGTACTAGTACTAGTCTAGACTCTACTAGTACTAGTCCTACCAAGAGTCCATAATCATGATAATGGACTCAGGCTTGGTCACTAGTACTAGTACTAAGACTAGTAAGAGTGACTAAGACTGTAGCTAATAAGCCTAGGCTAGTGTAGCGTCCCAATCAACCACTGCACTACATACACTACACAGTCAGTACACTCTCGATCTCCGACGATGACAAGATGACGGCGACGTCAGGCATGCATTTCTTATGCCAGGGGCGTAGCCAGGATTATGACTTATGACTTTCAAGAAAGAGCTGCGCAAACATTCCTGTAAAAGACCAAGTGTAAGTATTCACTTTAATTCAGGTCTACTCGCTTGCATGCCGCTACCCTGTTCATAGTAGTCCCTCCTCCCCCCCCCCCCCCCCCCCTTCCCAATCTGTACTCTCTTCTTGTACCCAGTAGGCAGTACCATCATCCTTCAATGCGACAGACCTCACAAAAGGACATGCACAATATGTTGGTCCTTTCATGCGTATTATTTGATCCGCAATAAGGTGGGGAAGCATGAAATCTAATTTAGCCCCACATTCGACGCTAAGATCAATCAGTGAATGACAAACCTCCAACCAGGGAGTAGTGATTTTGGTGTTTTACTGCTCCCTGCTTCCAACTAATGATGAGCTAAGTCCTGGATGCTGCTTTCTCCAGAATTATCACACTCTCCATCGAACTTAAAGCCAGATTTCTCAACCATTTTTCTTCTCTTCGTCGTGTTTGATAGTCCAATTAGTCAAGTGAGAATTCAAGTCGGCAGGAAAAGCACGAGCTCCCACATGGGGAGCAATAGCCCTTGGCGGATTATGCTGGCATAAGCTTCGGATTTGTCTAAAAAATATGCCGTGGCATAAAGGGATTTCTGAGACCAGACGGTCGGCATAACCGTACGATGCTGGATGAAGATTATAATGCTCCAGGCATATTTCGGCATGTTACAGGAAATAACCTGGTGAATGTTACCCCGTATAACTTATAAGCCGTGCTGTCATGGTGCCAGAGTCGTTGTAACGTTGCAAAAACTTGTTAAAGTGCAACAAGAGTGCAAGGGTACAGTATAGCACCATTCGCTTGGCATACACACATACCAAATGCCATGACCAGGAGGAGGTCTTGAATGACACATACAATTCCACTCACTCAAGCAGTAAGATTTTCGGCATTGTTTAATACTTCAGAAAACTTTGAACACTACTAAAATGTAGAACATTGGTGAAATCCCTAACACTAGTAACAGCGTATTGTCATAGGTATTGTCGTCTTATAAAACAATATGTTGAAGTACTATAGATACAGAAGGGAGCAAGCTGTTATTCGTATGAACATTCATGGCAAAACGGTCGAGTACGAACAGTATCGATTTCATATGATGAAAGTGAGAAAGAATGAGTGTGCGCTTGCGTGCGTGCGTGCGTGCGTGTGTGTGTGTGTGTGTGAGAGAGAGAGAGAGAGAGAGAGAGAGAGAGAGAGAGAGAGAGAGAGAGAGAGAGAGAGAGAGAGAGAGAGAGAGAGAGAGAGAGAGAAAGGGGGGGGGGGAGGGGGAGGGGGGTTAGCCAACATTAAAACAGGCAGCCGTTGCTCAACAACAGGCACAAATTGATCATAACTGGCGACTGTTACGTTATGCCATGCTCCGCCAGTACAAACTTTGAATGCCAGATTCAAACCAATTTTAAATTTATGGATAGTGTGCATGGATGCATGTATGATCACATGGCTTTCATAGGTACATGCGCAAATGAGAAGGAGAGCAGTTGTCAAAGGGGGCATAGCATGAATTCAGCAGCGTGGAGAAGTATTATAGAATTGCAAAAAGCGTTACTGGAAACTCAGACCAGTAGAGAGGATACAGTGCACCATGGCCATCTGGCAGGCAAAGGAGTTCCTAGTTTGTACAAATACCAACTTATGTCAATACGAGGAAACGAAAATAAATGTTTAGATCAAGTTCAACCAGTCAAGCTCAGTCTGGCTTTCACCTGGGCAGCACAGTACACACATATTACTGAATACTGGGTGTACCATTAGACAAGATATGGAAGAGAGTTTGAGAGTTTGAGAGAGAGAGAGTTTGAGAGAGAGAGAGAGAGAGAGAGAGTGTGTGTGTGTGTGTGTGTGTGTGTGTGTGTGTGTGTGTGTGTGTGTGTGTGTGTGTGTGTGTGTGAGAGAGAGAGAGAGAGAGAGAGAGAGAGAGAGAGAGAGAGAGAGAGAGAGAGAGAGAGAGACAGACAGACAAAAAGACAGATTCACAACTACCGATCTGAGGCGCTGGTGCTCGCTGCATTCGCAGTCAATGCTTGCAGTTCGATGCTGCTTGTTGATGATGATGAGGTTCCGGCGGCGGAAAGTGCTTGAAAAGGTGCACTGCGGTGTGCTGATATTACAGATCTAGCAAGCTACCAGACACAAAGACAAACAAACAAACACATGCACAGTTAAACAAGCACTACAAAGTACAAAACCAGTCCTGACAAATGCATATCAGAGGCAAGTGTTGGATGTGCTGAAAGAACAACTCATAGGCTACATGTACAGTCAACTTCGCTTCCAACTACACTCGACAACTACACTCAACTACACTCGACAACTACACTCAACTACACTCAACTACACTCGACAACTACACTCGACAACTACACTCAACTACACTCAACTACACTCGACAACTACACTCGACAACTACACTCAACAACTACACTCAACAACTACACTCAACAACTACACTCAACAACTACACTCAACTACACTCAACAACTACACTCGACAACTACACTCGACAACTACACTCAACAACTACACTCAACAACTACACTCAACTACACTCAACAACTACACTCGACAACTACACTCGACAACTACACTCGACAACTACACTCAACAACTACACTCAACTACACTCGACAACTACACTCAACTACACTCAACTACACTCGCCAACTACACTCAACTACACTCGACAACTACACTCAACTACACTCAACTACACTCAACTACACTCGACAACTACACTCAACAACTACACTCGACAACTACACTCGACAACTACACTCAACTACACTCGACAACTACACTCAACTACACTCAACTACACTCAACTACACTCAACTACACTCGACAACTACACTCAACAACTACACTCGACAACTACACTCGACTACACTCGACTACACTCGACAACTACACTCGACAACTACACTCGACAACTACACTCGACAACTACACTCGACAACTACACTCGACAACTACACTCGACAACTACACTCGACAACTACACTCGACAACTACACTCGACAACTACACTCGACTACACTCGACAACTACACTCGACTACACTCGACAACTACACTCGACAACTACACTCGACAACTACACTCAACTACACTCGACAACTACACTCAACTACACTCAACTACACTCAACTACACTCGACAACTACACTCAACAACTACACTCGACAACTACACTCGACAACTACACTCGACAACTACACTCGACTACACTCGACAACTACACTCGACTACACTCGACAACTACACTCGACAACTACACTCGACAACTACACTCAACTACACTCAACTACACTCAACTACACTCAACTACACTCGACAACTACACTCAACAACTACACTCGACAACTACACTCGACAACTACACTCAACTACACTTGACAACTACACTCAACTACACTCAACTACACTCAACTACACTCGACAACTACACTCAACAACTACACTCGACAACTACACTCGACTACACTCGACAACTACACTCGACAACTACACTCGACAACTGCACTCGACAACTACACTCGACAACTACACTCGACAACTACACTCGACTACACTCGACAACTACACTCGACAACTACACTCGACAACTACACTCGACAACTACACTCGACAACTACACTCGACAACTACACTCGACTACACTCGACAACTACACTCGACTACACTCGACAACTACACTCGACAACTACACTCCACTACTACACTCGACAACTACACTCGACAACTACACTCGACAACTACACTCGACTACACTCGACAACTACACTCGACAACTACACTCGACAACTACACTCGACAACTACACTCAACTACACTCGACAGCTACACTCGACAACTACACTCGACAACTACACTCAACTACACTCGACAACTACACTCAACTACACTCAACTACACTCGACAACTACACTCAACTACACTCGACAACTACACTCAACTACACTCAACTACACTCAACTACACTCAACTACACTCAACTACACTCAACTACACTCGACAACTACACTCGACAACTACACTCGACAACTACACTCGACAACTACACTCGACAACTACACTCGACAACTACACTCGACAACTACACTCGACAACTACACTCAACTACACTCGACAACTACACTCAACTACACTCAACTACACTCAACTACACTCAACTACACTCGACAACTACACTCGACAACTACACTCAACTACACTCAACTACACTCAACTACACTCGACAACTACACTCGACAACTACACTCGACAACTACACTCGACAACTACACTCGACAACTACACTCAACTACACTCAACTACACTCGACAACTACACTCAACTACACTCGACAACTACACTCGACTACACTCAACTACACTCAACTACACTCAACTACACTCGACTACACTCGACTACACTCGACTACACTCGACTACACTCGACTACACTCAACTACACTCGACAACTACACTCAACTACACTCAACTACACTCGACTACACTCAACTACACTCAACTACACTCGACTACACTCGACTACACTCAACTACACTCGACTACACTCGACTACACTCGACTACACTCGACTACACTCAACTACACTCGACTACACTCAACTACACTCGGCAACTACACTCGGCGGCGGGGCATCAGAAAAGTGTCCTTCTTCACGAATTGTCATTATACCCGAAGTCTCAATATACCGGTGTTGCGGTGCGACTTAGTCCCGCAACTAACCATCGTCAGGCAGACCACAAAAACCCAGAAACTCCTTTAATCGACATTACCACTCGTTTCAACAAGAACACCAAAGAACACACCGAACAACGATCGCCAAATCGCTGTCCTGAGCAAAACGTGCAGCGTGCGTGCATTTGGCTTGCGCCGCATGCATGCACACAACGATGTACATGTACGTGGCATAGAGAGAAAATGCAGCGTACAGAAAATGCATCAATCATCGTAGCCATCATCATCTGCGTTGCCGAAATTTAAAAAAAAAATAATAATAATAATAATAAACGGCATTATGCAGCTGTGTAAGCAGTAGATGCACAGTGCGACTGCCAGGCATCTCTGTCAGATGCCAACTGGCAATTCTCGTATCGTAGCCATAGAGATACTAAATATGTCGACTGCCAAAGTCCGCGTGCAGCGCGGAGTGCAGGTGCAACGAAAAGAAAAGCAATAATTTGAATTTTATTAAACTCGGATGGTGAGCCAATATAGTTATTTATTCTTTCCTTTCTTCACAATAATTTGAATGCAGAACAAACAGAAACTCACAATCTGCTGAAGTGAAAGAATAAAGAATTGTTGATTTATAATACGGAGGTGAAAACAGTGTCTGTCAAGGGGTGCTTGCACCCAGCGACAGGGTGACAGCACACCCTGTCAGCGAGAGTAAGTTTCGCCAAGTAGATCGTAGCGGAGTTGCCGCGGATGGCGATAATGCAACGGATCAAGTACGAGTAAGTACATGTACATTGCAACCAATTAGTGTGTCAACAATTCTACTTACATAATAAATATTAGCACAATTCACAAGATATTCCGCTCGTGAACATGTCGTGGTACGCACACGCATAGCGATTACTGTATCATAAAATGTGTCTCGACGTAAACGTTACAGATATGCACTCGTGATGTAATTCTAACAGACTAACAAATAAATATGACACTCGCGAAATGCATAGCAGTAATACGCACCGCACCAATATTGCAAGCGACCTAGCATGTCTTGACAATACTGCCCTTGCAGCATGTGATAGTTCTGTACACAATTCGTAACTACAATACACTAAATAGTACCAACGTGCAACATGTGACCACATGTGACAATTCGAAAGGATAATGTTCAAGAGCGCAGTCTCCTGTCCAGCCGGTATGTATCACAGTTGGGTGGGACTTTGCTCTGGGCATGGGAATCCTGTCGTTATTCGCGAATTGTCGTGATATCCGCAGTCGTTATTAGCGAAGTTGACTGTACATGTGGACATACTGGATGGGCCACTGATGCCACAAAAGATGGCAACAATGCACAGCACAAGCAGGTGTATGTATACTCGAGTTCCCACACTACAGGTATTTTCAGCAAAAAAATAGCAAAAGCCGTATGACCGCTAAATTATATCACCGCTGAAACGTTGACACCATGAACGCGCTGAGTTATACTTGTCGCTAAGATTTGTGGATTTACGGCAACTGGGTGCATACGACTGTGTACAGAGCAGGATGGAACACACGTACAGGCAAAGACATAACTTACCTCGTCTAAAGTGACCACACCGACCAGGCGTCCAACTTTAGTTACGTAGGAATGAGTCAGTCCAATCAGAGAGAAGAGGGTGTGCACCTGGATACAAACACGCGTATTATAACAAATTTCAGGGGATTCAAGGGAAATTTTTATAAAATACAAAATTTGAGGGGATTTCAGGGAGTTCCCGGGGGAAGAAAATTTTTCAGGGTTTTCAAGGGTTTTGAAGGGTGCTACGAACCTTGCGTATATAAAATGAAGGACCAGCAGCACGCTTGGGAAATTGAAGTTTGCATACTGCACTAATGCAACGCAAGCACAGGACACAAGCTAGCAATGGGACTAGGCTGAATTAAGCTGTAACTCGCAGTTTCACGGCTATCCACCATTCCTCAGACAGCAATGATGATACTAATGAAAAGTGCTTAAGGTTATAGGATAGAAGCGGCAAGGACTGCCGCTACAAGCACAGGGCACGTGTAAAACTGTAAACACAAAGCAGAAAGCCCACATGCCCATATACAGTAGTGGACAATGGAGCGCAAGATCGGCCTTGAGTACTGCACCCGGCGCACTGCATCACAGTACATGTGTGCCGCACTTGCATGCAAGGTCCCAGTGCTGTGCCAGAGCCCAGAGGATGAGTCTACACTTCACCGACCACTACTGTACAGATCAGTATACAGATGGCACACTCGAAAGCTTCAAAGGGGAAGTTCACCCTAAAATGAAAACTTCACAACCTGTAGCAAAGAATGCACTGATTCCAATGGTGAAGGTCCCAGGTTGACCAGAGCAGCCGTTCCCGAGTTACTGTAGAGGCAGACAATTTCGTCGGTCAAAATTTCATCCAACTCCTAAGAAAGGGAGTTCGTCCGGTTGAAAATTTCGTTCATGGATCATAATAATGTATAGAATAGCTGGACAAATCGACATTAGCCCGGCACTTAATTTAGTAAAAAGGCGACGTGGAGACAATAATCTTAATAATGCAATGAATATAACTAAATGCGCACTCATATCACAACCATGGGGACGAATCATGTATTCCAGAACGTTTTCTTGTCACAATTATCAATGGAATTCGTGACTAAAGAGAATGATGAAACTACAATAGGATTTATACACTTGCAGTGGAACAGCGAGGATACAAGCATAGTAAGAAAAATAGCACAAACCTAGGAACAATTTGCACAGGTAATAAACTATAGGTGAGGTGAGAAATGATAGGAAATTCAGCAAGTGCAGTGTGACAATGGACATAAATAATACACATGCATGTCCATTGTCACACTGCACTTGCTGAATTTCCTATCATTTCTCACCTCACCTATAGTTTATTACCTGTGCAAATTGTTCCTAGGTTTGTGCTATTTTTCTTACTATGCTTGTATCCTCGCTGTTCCACTGCAAGTGTATAAATCCTATTGTAGTTTCATCATTCTCTTTAGTCACGAATTCCATTGATAATTGTGACAAGAAAACGTTCTGGAATACATGATTCGTCCCCATGGTTGTGATATGAGTGCGCATTTAGTTATATTCATTGCATTACTTAATTTAGTCCAAAAGTTTCTTGGACGAAAAAGACGAAATTAAATTCCAGACGGATATTTCTGCTTATATAGTATACATGTTTGAAGTTTGCACTAAATTTGGTGACATCATGATGACGTCATTAACCTTTTGAGCACGACGCTACCTGAATGCCGCCCCACGTCAACACCTGCAAAAATCGCGTTTTTCCTATGAAAGTAGTAGCTGTTCAAGGATCGATAACTTTACCTTTCTTTGGACGAATTCCACAATCTTGAGCTTCCTGCAAAGGTCTTGAGGCGAGGAACAAAATAGTTCCAAGCTCAGCTCGGAGCGACACCAAAAGCCCATGCTACAGTCTGGCAAACTTCACCCACGCGCTCGACAGACTTGAGCACGGCCAGGAGATCAAATCCTCAGCTGCCATTTCACTCTCCTTGCTCGTATCGAGCTCAAATTTTTTTGAGGACTCCCCAGATCCGCTGCCATCATTTGAATCTAGTTTCCATGGCAGCAGATAGCGCGAAAATGATCGAAAATGGAAAATACGCGTTCTGCAGAGTTCGCAAAAAATCGATTTGAATTTGCCGTGTCGAGTCGCATATCTCAACAACCCGGGGTCGTATCGCTTCGGCGATTGTTTCTATCGCAAGCTGAGAGTTTTCTCTTGCAGATACATATTTCGATCGGGAGAATCGGCCAAGAATTGACCGAGTTACGATAGTTTGAACTCACGCGGTTCATGCAAATCGCGTTTGTACGCTATGTACACTCACGACGTAATAACACGTCATGCGTGGGTGCAGTGGCACTGTACGTGACGTATTAATACGTCATGCGTGCTCAAAGGGTTAACTTGCCCAGACCAGGCCGGATTTATGACGTCAGAGAGATAGACTTTGTATGGGAGTAGATAGGGGAAATTTCAGTATTTTGGCTCTGCATTGCCCCAAAGAAACCGGATCTTTTTCAAACTTCGGTATGGGACACATGGCACCCTACCGGCATCCCAACTGGAAAAAAATCTAGTATGAAATTCACTGTTGCAGAGAAATAAGAAAGAAATTGGTTTTTCCCCTATCTACTCCCATACAAAGTCTATCTCTCTGACGTCATAAATCCGGCCTGGTCTGGGCCAGTTAATGACGTCATCATGATGTCACCATATTTAGTGCAAACTTCAAGCAGGTACAACTCCAGAACGGCTGCTCCGATCAACCTGGGACCTTCACCATCGGAATCAGTGCATTTTTCGCTACAGGTTGTGAAGTTTTCTTTTTAGGGTGAACTTCTCTTTTAACGGTTCACTCATTTCACTCGTAAACGTTACGCACCGGAAGACATGCATGCACAAAATGCATCAGGAATAGAAGAAAGTTGACCCCATAGCCACACACACCTTGTACAAATTGGTGCTTTCAACGAGCTGAAAGGGGGCTGGATCGATCTGCAGACCACTCAGATCCACTATTTCTTGAAGCACAGCATCGTCCTCGCGCAAACTCTAAAAGACACGGACAGAGGCATAAATAACTTATATGCGTACGGAAAATCTTTTACCAGGACAAACAGTTCACACAGGCATAACACAAAACGAAGAGGGCATTCTGTCTCCCAAACAAATACCAGCAATGCAAGTCACACGGAACACAACACAAAGTTAGTGAACAGAACAAACAGCATGTCCAGCCCCCACACCCACCCTTTCCTACACACAGGCTGAGCAAAAGGTCATGGCATGCTGTATTGCTACCAAACAGTGAACACATACATCCACACACAACCGACTTACTGCTTCGATCAACGCTGGACTGATTCCGCCATCCTACAAGAACATACATAGAATAGACAACAGAGCACGGCCACAAGATAAGACTCAACAAGGAACTGGCAACCAAGGAAGCACTGCAAAACCAGTCTTCAAGCCGCCATAGCTTACAGCACACAATCAGCCAGGAATGCAGGACAAAATGCATGGAAGTATGCTCCAAAGTCAGACGTTGAGTAGCAACCGACTGATGACAGCAAAACATAAATGGTGTCAAAGGAGGCTATGCTGATTGTACATGCACACGGGGGAAGAGACATTGTTGAAGAGATTATTTCAACTGGAGCGGTCACAGCACAACAGATCAAAGGCAACGCGCCACCTCCTCTCCACCATCTTGCGGCGAACACTACTTACGGCAGAATCAAAGTTAGTGTCGGTCCTAGCAAACAAACTGCGAAGGCGTGTCGATGTGCGAACTGTGGAAGAAAGATGCACAGCGAGCAGGAAGACAGCAGGTATTAGAACCCAGAGAGGAGGCCAGCCCCATTACACAGGTGAAATGCATTCAGCTCAGGGCAGACAGCATGACATTGAAATGTTTGGAATCGCCAGGGCCATCAACGAAATGGATTCCTATTAGTATTGCAGTGCATGTTGGTAATCGTGCACATTTTCTATTGCAGTCTGCAGGGCCCGCAGTCAGGCAATAGTTAGAACTTAATTTCTAGATTAGGCAGGTTACGAAAATGTTGTGAAAGCACGCTACTTGCAACAAGATGTTGGTGGTTTTGCTTTCCGTCTCTTGTCTTGTCTGGCTCTGTGTGTGTGTGTGGGTCTATCTCGCTGTCTATGTCTTCTTTGGCAGCTGCCGAAACCGTTCAGCTTTGATCTTCCTCAATCCTAAAGCGTTCTACTTCCCGTCTTCCATACAAAGTCCATCTCTCTGACGTCATAAATCCGGCCTAGTCTGGGCAAGTTACTGACGTCAAAATGATGTCACCAAATTTAGTGAACACTTCAAGCTGTTATAACTCGGAAAAGGCTGCTCCGATCAACCTTGGACCTTCACCATTGGAACCAGTGCATTTCCGCTGCCAGTTGTGAAGTTTTCATTTTAGGGTGAACTTCCCCTTTAACCCAGGTGGCCACCTGCTTTACAACCCTGGCCACCTGGGTTAAAATGAAAACTTAAACCACAAGCATTACTGAACACAACTTGCCAACTTACCAAGTGATCGTTTCAAACGCTGTGGTGTGCCTGAAACAGCAGCTGAGTGGGACTAAAGTGAAGATAGAAAAAAAGAGAAACACGACCACACACACACACACGCATGCACGCACACACACACACACACACACACACACACACACACACACACACACACACTTGTACTTACTTGTACTTGTTGCTCACTGCCAAAACTGGTCACGTGGGTCTCCCCGGGAGAGGGGAGAGAGACTCAAAAGGAATCTTGGAAAGATGACTCAATTGGCTATTGAATCCCCCAACGGCCGACACCCCCTGAAATCCCCAAAACTCTGGGTGGACTTGAAAATGATCCCACTTATGGGCTCACCACACCTCAGTAAGTGGGTGAGGACAAGGTGCAGAAAAAGGATTGACGGCATCAGGGTATCCGTCCCGGGATCCAAATGCAGTTACCCCTGCCCCCAGTGAAGGTAATACTTGCTACTAGTGTGGGTGGCTAAATCAGAGTGAATCTGATATAAGCGTCACTAGCACCATTGATTACACAAGAGCACACACACACACACACGCACACACGTACACATACACACCATACGTGCATAGTACAGTACACGAACGATATTGGATGTACCTTTGATCATCCCCTCATCAAGAGTCGTGGGGCAAGAATAGCGTACAAAAGATGTACTTCCATTTGATTACGCCACATGTTACATTTCCTTTCCCGAACCACACATCATGTGGATTTCCTAGAGAGGTGGCCCCATCGGTTACATGACACAACCGAGTAGTATAATTAGATTACCGGTATATGCACATGTAGGGATTAGGGAATACACTTATGAAGCTTTGTGTACCAGCTGTCCACTTGAAGTGATGCAAACACCACACCGAGGCAGAAAATATACTTCAGAATGGATCCGAAGCAAATCTCAAATGATGATGCAATCCCACAACCTCCATAAAGCACTTTTTCGTTACGATCCTGCACAATGCGATATCAGTCATTCGATCTGGGATATACAGTAGCTAGTACCTCCTCGGCTATAAAACACAGATTTGTACGGCCCATTGAGGTACTTCACTATGGATGAACTGAACGTAGCACTGTACTTATAGTACCGTGCAAAGTCAAAAGACAAACCTCACCTTGGGTGCACCGACACCAGTGTTGGTATCATTCTCAACTTCTTCATAGCTGCATCAAAAGAAGAGAGAAAGCCAGATCAGCACAAAAAAAAGCAACAGCAACAAAACAAACGGACAAACATGGAAATCTACATGGCCAAAAATGACATACACAGACACGACAACTGTGTGCTTTGCTACCCACAGTGAAACTTCAGTATACCGTGCCCGGATACAACATACTTTCTCCTTGCATCTCAGAATTATAAAGTACATTCTGAGGACTGCGTATTCTTTTCTAGTCATTGGACCTTGAATATAGAGTGCCTCGGCTATATAAAAGTACAGATTTTATGTCCCATACGGAGAGAGAACTAAATATACTGAAGTTCCACTGCACCTCAACAATGAGGGATTTACCATGCAAACTGGTACCCGGTGGTACTTGACAATCGGGGAAAGGCGGCAGATTCAACATCGCTACCTTTCACCGACGGACCAAAATATTACAAGTATTGAATTTGTGATTGTGGTAATATTTTATCGATCACGGATGTTCGGTAAATTCATCAATTTCAAACATTTTCAAATATATCACCACAATCACAAATTCACAATTATACATGTGATGCTAGTCGGCCACATGCCTCTACAAAAGAGAGGCTGCATTCGCATCGCTGTTAAACCACACGGACGGAAACCAAGTAGGGATTATATCTGCAAGACACCGCCACCACCGCCGACAGCAGCTCATGATCATCTCACCCGTTGCCAATGTCTCCGGGCAAGCTGCTGAGGCTGTCGTCGTCACCGTCGTTGCTATGCACCGCCGCACCGGCTATGGCTTGCTGCCGCTCCGTGTGAATGTCCAGGATGTGGTCGTGCAAGATCTGCTCCAGCTTACTGCGCTGCACACTGCCCAGTAAGATCATAGAGGCTGGGTGGACGACATACACAGCAAGACAGGCACAGCACAGGTTAAACGTTATATACTAAACTGTTGAAGTCGATGGCAAACAGCTGGCACAAAGCAAACAAAATAGTGGTATACGGCGGTGGGTCTACACTGCGCCTACCGTATTTATACTCCGGAAGATACGGTATATGTATAACATTGTGCCATTTCCCATACACACACCCGGCTACAGTAGCTAGGAATGTGTATGGGGAGTGGGAATGGCAGGGCAAACACAGGACCTTCCGAGTCAGAAATCAAACAAGGAGGACACGTCATAGGCACCACAACCGAGTGAACTGGACGTACGGTAATCTGCATTCCATACTAGAAGTGCAAGGGCATCAGTTAGCATTCATACAGAACAAAGTTGCAGACATGAATGCATCTGACGGCTAGAGCCACAGACTGCAATAATTTCCAAAAATTAAGTCGAGTTCCTTACCCTGACTGTCCACAAGTGGGTAGGAGCGGAACGTCGATTTCTTCAGCAATCGCCTTAGCTGAGCGTAGGTTGAGCGTTGCGAGATGAAATAGAGTTCAGTGCGCATCATGTCACCCGCCGTGATGTTATAGGGCCGATTGCCTTTCAAGTCGGGTAAATACGGTAGTTTCTTGATGAGTATGATACTGTCATAGATAGACGGCTGTAAGTACTGTACTATGCCATTGGCTAGAAGAACAGCCACCTGGTGGAGGGACACAGATATCAAGACAAACACTGCGCTGCTCAGCCATGCAAGTCATGCAAGTCATGGAGCACATGCACACACGCATACACACACGTATACACATACACACACACACACCAATCCCTACCAAGAATCCTCCAACAAGAGAAAACTAGACACACACAACCTAGTATGTGCATTGGGACCAGCTGCACAGTTGGACAAAAATTCCTGACTCAGGCTGTCCCCAAAGACACACCTATCAAACGCGACTTACCATGACAGGTAAAATATGAGTAATTTGACCTGCACAAAGAAGCACACAAAGACCTCAGTCACGTAAATCTCCACTATCACAGGGCAGTCAAAGTGCAAGATGAGTTGGGAGTACTACCTACATGCACTAGAATGCTGTGACAAAGTAATACAGGAACACCATACTAGTAACAGTAAGTCATGCCATTCCCTTCAGTGCAACACAGCGGATTGGTATCCACACAACACAGACACACCATGACAAAACATGACACAGACAGACAGACAGACAGATAGACAACAGAGAAATGCAATCACACACACACACACACACACACACACACACACACACACACACACACACACACACACACACACACACACACACACACACACACACACACACACACACACACACACACACACACACACACACACACACACACACACACACACACACACACACACACACACACACACACACACACACACACACACACACACACACACACACACACACACACACACACACACACACACACACACACACACACACACACACACACACACACACACACACACACACACACACACACACACACACACACACACACACACACACACACACACACACACACACACACACACACATCATCCACAGAAAGAAGGCCGGCAACCTGCTGGGCAAGTAAATCATCACGACTAACCTGTCAGCTCAAACACAATAACAGACGTGGAGATGGTATGTGTCACAGCACCTGCCATTGCAGCAGCCCCTAAACACAACAACAACACCAACATTTACATCAATGACGTCAACACAAATCAGCAACCTTCTCAGTCCAGTAAAATAAAAGACAGAGGAGAGAGAGAGAGTGAGAATGAGTGAAAGAGTGAGCGCACGCAAGAGAGATAGAGATAGAGATAGATAGATAGAGAGAGAGAGAGAGAGAGAGAGAGAGAGAGAGAGAGAGAGAGAGAGAGAGAGAGAGAAGAAGGAAACATACCTACTACTGCATATCCTCCAGGTAAGATTTGTAAATGGATAATGCCCTCAGGATACCAGACGGCCATTGCTTCTCCGACTAGTCGACCAAAGGCAGCACCTACACACACGCATGTATACACAGACACACACACCACACACACACACACACACACACCAGAAGAGGTATGCAATTCTACACAACATTCCACAATAGGTGCACGCATACGCATGCAGGCGTAGGGTGTGTCAGCAGACAAGCTACAAACAATACATCAAAAGAAAAAGGAACACGCCTCATAGAGCGCTTCATGCTTGGTGAAACTCGTGAACCATCATTTCCACTACTGGACCATTGTGAACCTGTCCTCCCAAAAAAGTGTCAGCCATTGTGAGAAAGAGTGGAAGATCGCCGTGGTTGGCTACCACCCGACTTCTCATAAATATTGGCAGTCATACGACGAGCCAGGCGATGTTGAATAAATAAATAAATAAAATGAATAGATAGAAGATCAACACAGTGCACTGTCAGTCAGTCTTACCGATAATGAATACAGGAAAGAAGATACCAGCTGGGATAGGCAGTGTGACCGATATGGCAGTCATGATGAACTGAGCAATGGCAGCCACACAATACAGCAACACAGGATGATCACAGGATGATCACAGATAGAGACAGACAGACGGACAACAGTAGAAGTTAGCTGAATCACACAACAGAAGAACGACTTGATAGTTGATACTGACAACTATTTTAAAACGTTTCGACCATATTGGTATTCTTCAGAATGAGGCAGATAAGGGGGGGGGGGGGCAGGGTATTATAGGGCCAAATAGATAGATGGACAGACAGGCAGCCAGACGGACGGATAGACAAACAGACTGAGACAGACGGACAAGCATCCACCAACACCATGTGCAATGCGGAACAGTGCTTGCATAAGACCAGTTGCCACGCCAGTTGTCACATCAGATTGGGAGAAAGCAAGGACTCAAGACATCTGCGGGAACACCAGCTGCATGCTGAAGACTGGCGCCTAGAACTGAAACTAGCAGCTTCCGAGCTTACGTTGAACACAATGAAGATGATGAGGGAGACAAATATGTTGGTGCTGCCAAAGCTTTCCACGATCAGGTCAGCCGTGTCTCGATGATCAGCGAACGACTCCGGATCATTCACCGCCGTCACCCATGTAATGTTGGAGAAGAACAAACCCAAGATATCCTTGTACGTGTTCTGCAGGGCACGGAAAAGACAACCACCGAAGGTGACAACAAATCAAGCGACCGTAAGAACAGGCCACCGGCAAGCCAGGCATAAATGTGTGCATGTGCACTTGTGCAGTGCATCGTGGGCTGGTGGTGATCACTGAGCATACACACACGCACGCACGCGCGCGTGCACACACACAGACACACAAACACACACAAACACACACAGACAAACACACAGACACACACACACACACACACACACACACCGATGAAAAGAAAACTAGTGCGCACATGCAATCCGTATCCTTACGTACGCAAACAACTTCGTATGTTCGCAAGTTTTCATCTAGGCCATTCATATGCACAATCTGCTTGCATAATATCAACTATCCACCATAATATCAACTATCCACCATACCTTCTGGATTAACAAAAATATGCACTTAGTGGGCGCTATAATTTCATACACAGCCTTGGCACACAAAAACACAAAATTTCAAAGAGCTGCATGAAATACTGTAATTTCACAAATTTTCGGTGTACTTTTATTTTCGGTACATTCGGTGCGTCTGTTTCACACCTAAAATTTCAATGCACCGAACAAACACTAACACACATAATCCAATAGGGAACTGCTTCTTTGTACCGAAAATTTCTGTTCACCTAACCTAGCCTGTTGCCCTCATACCGAAAATATTGAGCACCGAAAATTTCTGAAATTAGAGTAGTCTTGATTTGTCTATAAGGTACCATCAGCATGCTATTCCATTACAGACTATAGTATGGCAGAACAGCACATTATGTGGCATACTAGAGAGGTTAAGATACGCGTTTTTTCCCCGACGTGACACGCAATTTCACGTCAAATTTGGCGTAAAACTCCAAATTCCGACGTGAGCTGCAGGTCACTGGCGTAGTTTTCCACGTGTGAGCCAAATAACGTGACCTGAACTTTCGCGTCACGTCAGAAACAACGTGCATCTTAACCTCTCTAATGTGTACCGAGAACATACGTCATGGTACATACATGTGTGCGTTAAGCCTGTCCCATACATACCTTGCCACCCTGATACTTGCCAAGACCACCAGGAAACATGAATGTCATGGCAACAATGGTCCACAGCACAGGGAAGACAAACCGACTGCCGGGGGTGCAAAGAGAACACAAGAGAGAGAGAGAGAGAGAGAGAGAGAGAGAGAGAGAGAGAGAGAGAGAGAGAGAGAGAGAGAGAGAGAGAGAGAGAGAGAGAGAGAGAGAGAGAGAGAGAGAGAGAGAGAGAGAGAGAGAGAGAGAGACAGAGCAGTCAACAAGCATAGCATAGCACACGGCAGAGAAATACGGCACCATGCACAGCGTTGTCTCTTGACATGGAACGTTAGAAGAATGCAGCATTGATTCTGCTGCTGGGCTGCACACCACACCATCCAGCCACCATCTTGCCCCGTGTGTTACCACTTCATCCAGGCCCTATTACAGGACACACAATGCTCAGCCCTGGTCAATACGTTTCCAGTTCCACCATTCTGTTCACCTGCGGCCAGTCGTTTTCAGATCAATGTCGCAACACAAGCAGGATAAAGCAGCAGCAGCACAGCTCATCACCGTATATAATGTTGATCGTTTAGGGTTGGTTCACATATCGCCGGTATGCGGTGGGACTGGGGCGGGGGTGGGGGGCTCTCCCGGGAGATTGCGGTTATGTGAGCCCGTAGAATGCGTAACAGAAACACAGCAACTACTGGCACTCACTTGTAGTCGAGAATGCGGCCAACGTCGGTGTGGCGATAGCTTCGTCGAAGGTCAACAATACGCCGATGAAACCAGATGAATAGGCCGCCACCAAGTCCACATATCACTCTGGGCATAAGAAGCATGCACACACGCACGCGATGTGACACACATACACACACACACACACACACACACACACACACACACACACACACACACACACACACACACACTCACACACACACACACACACACCTTCAAGTTACCGATCGGGAATGCACCAGCAAACATGCCCAAATACAATAAGGGAATAAAAACACGAACAGGAAGCGACGCCCGCGCCCCGGGCCAAAAAGCCCCAGGCGCCACAAGGTTATGGCAAACCAAAAGATGTTGACTTACCCGATAAAAGCAAAGGCAAGCATCTCTTGCAGGTCAAATGAGAAGTCCACGCGGAAATGGGTAGTGAACAGTGTGGTAATCGTAGCTGTGCAACATCACAACATCACAACAACAAAAGCAAAGGTTCGGTCCACAGTCAATTCTGCCAGTACAGTATAGTGTTGGGACAGGGGTGATACAAGAGACTGCTTGTTGTGCTCGACAACTCCTATCCCGTGCATCACCATACATAATTATACGAGTGATACATCAGTATGCGGTCATACCAAATTTCCGGAATTCCCCTTTAAAAAAAATTGTGTTGGAAACTGAGTACTAGTACCAGTCAGAAAATTAGGATTGTGCACAGCAAGAGTATGAGCATGGCATTCAATGACTGTTGTAGTTGGAAGGATAGAGAGAAGGTAAAGCATAATTACAGTCAACTTCGCTTATAACGACATTCGGCGGGGCATAAAAAGTGTCCTTATTCGCGAAGTGTCGTTATACCCGAAGTCTCATTATATGTATTACAGTTGGAAGGGACTTTGCTCTGGGCATGGAAATGCTGTCGTTATTCGCGAATTGTCGTTATATCCGCAGTCGTTATTAGCGAAGTTGACTGTATACCCTCGAGACACTGCGAGCATTTAAGAATCAATGGAGCACATGCACAGGGGTTTGCATTGCACTAAAGTGAGCACAACAGAAAGGTGGAATAAACAACTGGAATGCCATTGGCACGGGCATTGCGCAATAGCATGTAAGAGGATCACTTGCCAATGACAAGACATTCTCCGTTACATATCAGTAGTAGTGCCAGTGTGTCAGTCTGAACCGCCATCAGACATTGCAGTCCTACCTTCATCGTCAATCCAGATAGCAAGCAGACGGAACACAAATGCGCTGCATACGGCCGCAAAGAAGCCACGCCAATAGTTACGCACGGCAAAGTATGTTGATGTTACCTCGATACTGAACAGCACACCTGCCAATCAACAAGCACAGCACAACAAACACAACTACTTTGTTATCCAGCACTGAAACACTGACATGTACAGTTGTGGCAAGTGACATCCGACACTTGCCATAGGGGACAGCGCCTCAAATGGACATCAATGATGTAATGCACTGCACCTAATTTGTACTATAGAGCCGTATGCATCCCAAACAGGTCGAAAGGTCACAGCTTAGATACACACAGTTCACAAACATGGTACACATAAGGAGTATTGGTATCCAATTCCCATTCATTTTGCCAGCACCTTTTGAACCTTGACTGTGATGAGTACGAATTCTGTCATCAGACAGATAAAGTTGCATGCAACACATGTACTGTACGTATGCAGGGCTGCAGAGGCTGCAGGATGCACGGTGCAGTCCCTTATGCCAAGTGTCGGATTTCACTTGCCACAACTGTACAATGGAAAATTTAATGCACGTCAGTCTACCATGTTCGCATGGACTAAGAATTCAATGCCGTGCCGATATGACTCAGCCGAGAGACTGTCCAGTTAAAACATACAGGCACACATAGACACACACAGAGGCACACACACACACATATATCACACACACACACACACACACACACACACACACACACACACGCACGCCACACACACGCGCAGCTTTATTCTTGCAAACATTCTTGCAAACACAAACTACGGTATAAGTAGAAATCTTGGTTTAAACCACATATAGCAGACGGGATGAAGGTCCGCGGCCATTCCCGAACAAAACAAACAAGTGAAGGGCACATTTGTGGCATGTGAAGGACAATTTCAATCTTCTACAGTTCATCACTTAGCCAGGATCAAGATCGCCTTTCAAATAGGATCCAATTGAAAACATGATGCGTTCTGTTCTTCGGCAATGCACTCACCCCCGATCGGCGCAGCAAAGTTAGATGAAACTCCGACAGCACAAGCAGCGGCCAGCAGCTCAGATGTTCGGCTCTCATTCTGCATCATGAACAACAGCCAAAGCGGAAATCCATAAGTGGCCAGTCACATTGAGGGAACAATCCTCAGATTATAAACCAGGAATAATTTGTTCTACTTTTCATCACGGCCACACTGGATACGCACAATTAAAAAAATCTCACCCACACAAGCTAGTTTTTTTGTCACCATTCGCTTCTGGCAGTCTGTCAGCCCCGCTCCTGGGCCAGAGCTGCATCAGCACAGCCTCTAGAGTATCGCTCCACTTCATAACGCAATAAAAAAAACAAGGAAACTCAAAGAAATCCAGTGGAAGCCGCGGATGATTATAATCTTCGGCGGAAAAGCGAGGCCTCGAGCTGATTTTCACCGAGTGGATTAAATCTCTCAAATCTCCCGCTCAGCGGCAAATATCCATAGTAACCACGGATTTTTTTCAAAATTTCCCTCAGTGTGACCGGCCCCTAAGCCCATTGCGCAACGACGTAATTTGTACCATGAACACCCCACACAGCCACCTGGGCATGGCCGTCTGGGGTGCTGAACAGTGCACTGCTGATCCCAGTGTACTCACATGCATTACTCATACAATCCATATTTGGCAATGGGCAATGGGCTTATTGCAAGAGGTGTGCTAGGACTTTTTTTCAGTGCTTATCAACATGCCTGCTGCACTTTAGCCTTTAGGTGGAGATAGCCAAGTTAGAGTATGAGAACAAACACATTAACAAGTTACAGTATGAGAACAAACACAGTAATATTGCTCTTCAAAAGTAGAACTGTTGACAGTGTCTACATCAGACTAAAGAGAAACACATACAAGTGCTAAAGTGGTGATCCACTGGTAAACAAAGCTGGTATTGAGAGACTGAGAGAGGGGGGGGGGAGGGAGGGAGGAAGGGAGGGAGGGAGGGAGGGAGGGAGGGAGGGAGGGAGGGAGAGAGAGAGAGAGAGAGAGAGAGAGAGAGAGAGAGAGAGAGAGAGAGAGAGAGAGAGAGAGAGAGAGAGAGAGAGAGAGAGAGAGAGAGAGAGAGAGAGAGAGAGAGAGAAACTGACCATGTAAGAGCTGTTGATGTTGGTTAGGAGCTTGGACATGCTGTGCCCAAGAATACTAGCAAGATGCACGAACGGACCCTAAAAAATACACAAATAACAGGAAAAACAAATAACGTTACACGGTCACAGAAAATGTCTCACAGCACACTCCAACAAGCAAAACATGACCATGTTCACTTTTCCTTGTACAGTACAGTACAGTACAGTACAGTACTGACTGGAGTCTACACATCAACTGCTGCCAGCAGATAAATCATCCCATATACTGTACGTGTACAAAGCCAATACCCACGTCTTTTAAAATGTATACGCTCCGCCCCAGTGCATAGACGCAAAGCCCTTTTTGCGGCGAGGAACACAGATATTTTGTGTGTGTGTACGGTGTACAAACAAATGGTGTATCCCACTGTCCCCAGGACTACTCAATGCCAACAGCCACAGCTTTACTTGCTGGCATAGCAGAGAGGAGAAGACCGGCTGCACCTCTAAATCTGTCATGAATACAGGCGTGGAAAAGGAAGCGTCTGGTACCATATGTCAAGACTCCTCCCCTGTATTGAAGGTTTGGATGGTGTAGGAGGGATTTTTGGGGACCTTCGGGGTGGGCACCAGGAAATGGTATGGTTATAGCACGATCCTTTACCTTGATTGACCTTGGGGTACTACACGTGAGAGGTTGGTTTGTATGTGTGTGTGTGGGGGGGGGGGGGGGGGGGGGGGGGGGCACGTGATGGTTTATCGAGTTCGTTGCCGAGGTTCTATAATGAGAACGGAATGACGTGTAGGGTTCATTTAAATTTGTACTGGGTGGGAATCACTTTAATTTATTTTTTCTCTTTGACCTAGGTATTTCGATCTCTCCTGAATACCAGATTTGACAGAGTTGCCATCAAAACTCTTCATACAGTTATGTGTGATATGGAGGATTTTCGAATATTGCTAGAGTATAAGAGAGCGCAACAAGATTCTACTGGCAAGCGATTGCAAGGTGGACAAGGTCGGCAGTACGAGTGTGACTGCTGTCGTGTGGATGCAGATAAAGAAATGGAAGAAGTGGCACCGAAGTGCACTCATCAGGATCAAGTGATATGCGAAGGTTCCTATGTTTGCACTGCGTGTGGACTTGCCCTGAGCGCAGTGTACCTGCCCGAAGTCAATGTTGGAGAACGCGGCATGGCACCCAAATCGTACGCCTCTCATGAACGCTTGCAGGCCATGGACAAGCAGTTGGTCCACAGGTCTGTAGCTAGCTGTGGAGGCATGTGCTACTGCAGTGGGTACCTCCATATGCCCACTGAAACCCATGGCCAGCAAGAGCAATGAATACGCAGCACCTCCGTATGCCCACTGAAACCCATGGCCAGCAAGAGCAATGAATACGCAGCACAGGCAGACAAGCAGCACACCGTTCACAGAGTGTGGAATTCCAGTCAATAGCACCCCCCCCCCCTCTTGTGGAATTCTAGTCTAGAGCACTCCACTCCCCCCCCCCCCAGTGAAGCAGAGCTACCATTCACCATGCCAGCAAGGAGTCATGTCATGGTGTACGACTGTAAAATTAATGTACTCTACACTAGCTAACCAACCACTCACCTCTTTTCCAATGGGCAAGCCACTGCCGACTGATGCAATGAGACCCACCTGCACGTACGCAAGACAGAGAACAAAATCAACACAATACTACCACAGTGTACATGTACTGTACAACCAGTTCAGTATCGGGCAAGCCGTCCACGACAATGAGCTGGAGCATGAAATACCAGCTACTCTCATAATTAAGGTATTAGGAAAGGTGCACCATCAGGGTTTGCTGCAACTCACTACAGCATACGAGTTGACAAGGGAGACATTACAGTTCACTCTCTTCTAACTCTCAGAAACAGATACCAGTACACTTATGGCAGAATGTAGCATGGTCGGCTATGCGAGAGTCGGTATTTTGAGTAGGCATACATTGGCCAGGAGACAGGTTCAACGGCCAAGGGGTGGTGGTGGTGGCGGCGGCGACGGAACGCAAAGCAAGCGCTGACTGCCTAACGTTAAAGACGACATTGTCACAACATGGAGAGCGAGAAAGCGTTGGCTGGCGTGTGTGTGCTTACCTCCATTTTCACCAACCAATCAGGGCGCGACAGTGGATCTTTCTTATCAACTACATGAACTACTGCTACTGCAAAGTACCGTATTTCCTCGATTAATGGACCATGCTCGAATAATAGACCATGCTCAAATAGTAGACCCTCCTGGAGGCCTCACGGAAAAATAGTAGACCATGTCCGAATAAGAGACCTGGTCTCTTATTTGAGTTCACCGCTTTGCGCATGCGCACTAAGAAAGCACGTGGTGGATCAAAAAAAGACGCGATTTTAGGTTGCGCAACTACAATTTTTGTAGTGGCTAGTGCTTTCTTTCATTATTTGAGCACGGTCAACTATATTTTCATCGGCACATCGCTGGAAACGATGGATTTTTAAGACGCCATAATATAGAACTTCTATATTATGACGTGTTAAAAATCCACCATTTCCAGCGATGTGCCGATAAAAATATAGTGGACCATGCTCAAATAATGGACCATGCCCAAATAAGAGACCAGGGGTCCAACCCTCTTCAAAAAACAAAAGACCAGGTCTATTAATCGAGGAAATACGGTAAAAGTAAAGTAAAGTTAGCTGGATTCGCAGCCGCATCACCTGACGTGTTGAGGAACACATCAAGCGTTGACGCTGACACTCGCATCGGCGGGCCACCACTTCGCCCATACATGTATATCCTCAGTGCCGAATGCAGACCTCACAAGTGAGTCAGGGGAGAGGGGATGAGTCTCTTAAAAAAACGGACGTACTATCACCAAATAACCAATTTAATTAGTAATAGAATACTAGCATGCAATATTGGCAATATTGGCAAATGCATACGCGCCCAGCTTACCGACTTGGCAACAAGCGTTCGCAAGGAAAGATAGTTTGGCAAACTGACACCTCGCAGCACCGTCTTCATCTCCGGAATACCAGATCCTGTCATCAGAGCAACATAGAAGAAACCTTAGTACCTCTAATAGAATGCAACAAGCACTCCCATGGGTGGGAACAGAAACATCAGGGGCCAACGGACCTATTGTTGCCGGATTGGCACTGGCACTGAACTCAGAACACAGATACAGGTGGAATCCTGATAATTTGAATATGGCTTAATTCGAACATACCGCTTAATTAGAAGTTTTTCCAGGACCGATTTCTATCAATAAGATTCCCACAAAAAATTCTGATAATTCGAACCTCGAACTGGACATATTCGGTTAATTAGAAGTCCCACAGATTCCACTTACATAGAAAATGTGTGGGATTTGTGCTGATAATTCGAAGTTAGCAAAGTGTAATTTAAAGTTCACTGAACACTGTACTGGTCAGTTCAGTTTGCATGAGCAGGCTGTGCCAGTCAGTTCAGTGTCCGTAAAATTTGTGTCTATTAAAGGTCCATAGCGCAACTCTGCGTGACCATGAGAGCATTTTGACATACATATTGAGTTGTGGGTTCATGTTTGGATAATTAGAATGTCCGGATAATTAGAAGTTTTTTCCTGGCATTTCGAGGTTCGAATTATCAGGATTTCACCTGTACAGTAAAACTCCAGTATAACATACATCCAAGGACCATAAAATCAGTACTCTACATGTATAGTCAATGCCATAAAATCAGTACTTTTCAATGCACTATATCCGAGGTCAAACGACTGGAACAGAATTGGCAATGCCCTGACTCTAATGGACATTCGAAGAAAAGAAGATACGATGCGGTGGAGTTTGAAAGTTCCGAAGAAACATCTGTCATATCCAGGGTACTATGTAGATTGTACTACGATAGCCCATACACTACAATAGCCCATACACTACAATAGCCCATACACTACAATAGCCTATACACTACAAAGTAGAAACACGTGCTCACATGAACACGCACAGGCACGCGCGCTCACACACACACACACACACACACACAAGCACATCAAACAGCAGCACCCACTACAGCGGAAGGGGCCTCACCGACGGCATGCGGGGACACGATGTGCGTAAATCCCACCGAGAACATGATGAGAATACATGGATAGATGATCCAAATGATGTACTGAATGCCAACTAGCTGTGTTAACTCAGAGTATAGCCAGAAGTGCACTGGGCAGTGACAAACAAGCAAAAACAACACAAATGGAATGTAAATACAGTACATGTACAAGTGAAACAAACAGCACAAGGCATGTAGCTACTAGAGTGTGAAAGTGTTACCCCCCCCCCCAACACACACTCATGCATGCACGTACACCACACTCATTAATGCATGCAGATGCACACACACACACACACACGTACACACACGCGTGCAGACACCCACATACACACACAGACACCCACACGCGCACACACACCTGTCCTGTCCTGTAGAGCCACTGCCACAGGGGTCACATGGGCCCCGGAGGGGCATCACACACGCACACACGCACACACACACACACACACACACACACACACACACACACACACACACACACACACGCACACACACACACACACACACACACATACACGCACACACACACACACATGCACACGCGCACACACGCACACACACGCACACACACACACACACACACACACACACGTACACACATGTTTACCCTAGGCAACGTTGTGAATACATACCTCTCAGGCATTGCTGAATGGTGTAGTCGACAAAGAAACTGAGCAGCGCCATAGAAATTCCCAAGATAAGAAGAAAAATCCAATCCTCGCCAATGTGATCCTTGACAAAATGCTTTACAGATCTCCAGCCTGCAGATACACAATCAATAAGAGTATGATAAAGACACACTCATGATTTTACTTCATTTTTCTTCAAGTATGTCAGTGAGGAAAGTGGACAAAAAAGCAGGAGAAAAGAAACTGTAGAAAGTAAGGTGATGGCACCTCAGTTGCTATTCAATACAGAGATGGCATACATGCTTCAAGGCTACACTGGACTGCAGTATTTGTTCGGCAGCTTTTCCGTCTCGGATTGTACGCAAATCCCTGCAATCTCAAGGCGCCTGCTGGGCGCAATCAAGACTTCAGCACCTGCACCAAGTGGAGACATCTGGTACGCATTTCTGCACTGGCAGATCACAGCTGCATGAGATCACCCACATCCTCCGCGTCCATAGCAATATGCTTATTCACTCATCAGCATGCCAATACCAGCAACAAGAAAAAGAACAGTAAAATAACCACTGCAGCACGTTTCAAAGTACACACATGCAGACTTTATTTAATCAATTTGTATCGAGATGAAGTGTGTGTTGCTCCCCACGTGGTAGCTCGTGCATTTCCTGTCGACTTGATGTGATACTTGACTGACTCGCGGCTCAAAGTTCACCAAAAGGTTTTTATTCTCAACACCACTGAAAATGATGCTAATCTGACCGTGTGGGCTTTGAAATGCACTGTGTGTCATGCATACACTTACAGCCATCCCGGGACCAGCGACGGGAACTTTCGTGTTTGAGTTCTGGGCGTTCTGACTTGAGTTTTTGACCAAAGTTGTACCCGAAGCTACTCAACTGATTACGTTCATACGTACCCATCATCTGCGAAAGCAAAAGCAACAGCATTAACACAGAATGGTACTTGTACATAGTATTGCAAAGATAATACCAACAGTCATCACAGGCAGGGGAGATGGAGAGGGAGAGAGAGGGAGAGAGAGAGAGAGAGAGAGAGAGAGAGAGAGAGAGAGAGAGAGAGAGAGAGAGAGAGAGAGAGAGAGAGAGAGAGAGAGAGAGAGAGAGAGAGAGAGAGAGAGCCTCAGAATGACCCTGGTAACCCAATGCAATCTCAACTTTCACCACTATGGTGAGTACATACTCCCAGTGTGCAACTCCCACATACAGTGCTGTCCCGACAGAATTTCAAGCTGCCGTTATTTTCATGATGCAATTCTCATCGCGGGTAAGATTTCCAACGTTTGTATCTAGGTGTCACTGTGCCAAGTGTGTCAGACCCACGGGAACCGGTCTGGTTGGACAGGTCATCGCTGGACAAACCTCTTGGCCACCAACGTGTGTTTACTGCTCAGGAGGTCATGCTTAGTCACCATACCATACACAAACAATGAATTCAAAAAGGAGTACTCTAATTTCAGAAGTTTTAGGTGCTCAATATTTTCGGTATGAGGGCAAAAGGCCAGGTTAGGTGAACAGAAAATGTAGGCACAGAGAAGCAGTCCCCTATTGGATTATGTGTGTTAGTGTTTGCCCGGTGTATCGAAATTTTAGGTATGGAACAGATGCACCGAAAGTACCGAAAATAAAAGTTCTAGTAACACCGAAAATTTGTGAAATTACAGTATCCTACTAGCAGACCAATCAAACATTGCTTCTGGCGGTCCTGCGCGTTACAAGTTTGTACAGGGCCAATGGCGTTGTGTCCACCACTGGTGTACCACACGTTTGAAGATGTGTGCACATCACACATTGCATCACTAGAAAAATAGCGTCAACTTGAAATCCCGTCATGAAAGCACTGATAGTGGAGTTGCATATTCTGTGGGAGGGGTGTTGTGTTGCTACTATCCAATCATTCCTAGGCTACGATGTACACATACTGCAATCCAAACACTCCTATCGCATGCTGAATGCCTCTTTCTTGTCTACATGCTCCACCTAAAAGTTCATTCGCTAACATTACCAAGAGTACATGAAACCCAGAGTGTGCAGCTTGTGCCTGTCACGGCGAAATTCCAGGATTACATCATAGTTGGTGCAGGTAAACGGCGAGAAGTGGCGTAGTAGTGCGTACAACTGAGCTGCAGTTGTGCAGAAAGGAATCTGTTTGAATCCTGCTTGTACGCACTACATTACTAAAATTATGTAATCCAGGAATTAATTCGCCGTGAGTCCGTGACTGACACCAACTCATCCGAGCTGCGCGCTCTGGGTTTCATGTACCGTATTTCCTAGAATATGAGTCACACCTTTTCACGCTGAATTTCAAGAGCAAAGAAGGGGATGTGCCTTACAATCGAGTGTACTTATGTGAATATATTGAAACAATATGGCTCAAACCTAAAAGTGGGGGGGGGGGGGGGGTGCGACTTATAATCGAGTGCGAATTGTAATCGTGGAAATACGGTACTCTTGACATTAATTAACCATAATATTCAGCCTATACAAACACATTTTCCCACACGATATCAGAATTTCATGTCAGCTTGCTGATTCGTGCATCCTGTATTGTAATTTCTACAAGGAGGCAGATAATTCTCTCCTTTTTCTTCAAATTTGACGTGATGCTTTTTCAAACACAAAATAAATAAGAAATTCCCTCGTAGTGTATCAATTCACACATCAATACAATACGAATCCGATATTCAGGTCAACTACAGCTTGCTTACTAAAGTTTGCTGGTAATGGAACTGGTCGCCGCCTTCATCTGGATCTTCTGTCGCCATGTTTCCAAGTCAAAAATCACACCACTGAACCACAAGTACTGGGGGGGGGAATAGTTGGACACGGAACGTATGCGAAACAGAAGACCTACGACCAAGCGCGTAGAAAGGAGGATCACATGTATCGCCTGCTAGCCGAACATACAGTGAACCTAAGCAGAAGTCGCCTTGAACTTAGTTGAAGCCGTGATCTGAATGACTGAACTGGTCTGAAAGCTAAACAATAACAATATTCGTTCAACTGAGAACTCTCAAAATCAAAACGTCAACAACTAATGTTACTTTGAGTTTGAGCTACACGTATGAATGTGATGAAGATCAGTCGTAGCTAGATACGATTCGAGTAGATCTACGAGTAGATCTACGAGTCGTAGATCTATGGTAGATCTACTCCTATAATCTATATTGTAGTTGTACATAATCATTGTAGACTGTACATGTGCTGCTATCTGTTGGTTGTAGTCTTGTACATGATTGTACGAGTCGTCCTCGTACAGTAACTGTTGTAGGTATGCACATGACTCGACTGGTCTGTGTGTCAAGTACTGTATCTACCCCGGTACTAGCAAGAGTACAAACAAGACTCAAGAGTACAACTTATATTAATATTATGTAGGGTAGTTTAGGCCAAGTAAAAAAAAAAGCTAGATGATCGTCCCCGTCCGCCCCAGTTTTTGTCAGCGCCCCAAGAAATATTTTATTTTTTAAGGTGGCAGGCTACCTTCGGCGCCAGCCGATAACATACATGCATTCAAATGTCTGTAACATTGGCATCCCTCATTATTTTTGCACCAAATTTTCTACACATGCTGGTCAGATAATAAAGAACACTTGAACAACCACCACACATGCATTTCGACTTGGAGAACAGGATGCTGGACACACCAAACAAGAATATCGCAAAAATGCGGTCAACAAATTTTTGGTACAAGTTTTCTGCAAGGATTTTAGCAATAGCCAGATACTTATGTTACATAATGAGTGTTCTTGCTCAATACTAGATGCTCACGAAGAGATTTATGCTTCTAGATGTAAAGAATCTGGCTGACACACACATAAAGAAATCACGTAAAGAACGCGCCGTTGGTCCAATTATCTTTCTGTGCCCATACGTCAGTAGATGTGACAAAATCTTCAAAAGTAGAGACGTGAGCACCTTGCAAATTTGACGTAGATATGAATACATATATAGTTTACTGGATTTGGACATACCAAACTGGAGATATGGTGTACCAAAGGTCACACGGTACCCCCCAAAAAGGGCAACTTTTAGCACTCAAAAACCACCAGGACAGTACGTAACGCCTTCCGTCTCTTTGGCCTTGTCTGCATAACCCTTTTTGAAATCCCTTCGAATCACCATCGCCAATGTAGGATGTGTAGCGAAGGCCATTGAGAGCCTCAGATCGATTCCAAATCTTCACTACTGCTGCAGTCTCCATGGCTGGCGATGAGACATTGGTGTTGATGTCGCAGCTGTCAGCATGTGCAGCCTTCCAGGTGGCAAACTCCGCTGCCGTGACTGTCTTCGCGTCGCGTTTGTTGTCCCAAACCTTGCAATGGTTGCAATGCTTCGATAACACCTCCACATCCACCACCTTGAGTGTGTCGTACGCAATTACTGTTTGGACACCAAACACAGAAGAGTACCCACGCCGCATCCATGTGCCGTCAGTGCTTACGGCCACGTGTGACGGATGGTCAGATCCACTCGCTTGCCGCATAGCCAGTAACTCTGCAGCATGGTGCCGCATGCTATTTGTCCCAACTTCAACTGCTGCATCATGCAATGCTGAACAGTGAGACTGGAACGACCGTCCGTACATGGGCTCAGGCATATCCATGATGGCACAGAACATCCTCAGTGCTTCTCTTCCCTTGCCAATCATCCGCATGGCCATTGCTGAAGGTCTGTTCACATCATAAAATCGCATTGGTGTATGTTTTTCAGCAAGGCGGCCCTCAAATACATGCCCACAATGATCGCAGGTAAGCTCAAGAATTGGGGCTAGGTCATATCGAGTCGACTCCTGGACGAGCAATGACCCAGTCTTGCAGTTGGCACAGACACATGATGAGCCAAGAAGACGTGTCAGGGATGGCAAGTGGACGATTCTGCTACCACTGTTGTGCTCGTCCGAACTGTCATCATCATCATCATCATCATCAGACTCGTCGCTGGACATAACCTCATCGCTTGAATCACCAGTACAAGAATCAGATGCCACGGAAGATTGATTTGCAACATCCTCAGATGCTGCGACGAATACGTCCAAATCACCATCTTCAGTTGTGGGCTCTTCACGAGCCAAGACAGTCCTTTTCCGCGGGGAAGGCACTTCTTTGGCCTGCTGAGAACCCTGCTCTTGCGTTTGTTACCCATGGCAGATGATCCACCACGGCTTACGTCTCCAGCAATGTCAAAACAAAACTGACAAGGCTTGATGAAACAAAGCTACAACAATTATTTGCTTTGCATGCTGACACTTCGCTGACAAAATTTATTTTGATGTCAGCTGACTGTCTACCTCGCGTACGTCATGAAGGGCAGCCATTTTGGAAATGATTGCCACGGCAACGGATCACAGAGGAGGCCCGCTAGCTCGCGTCAAAAGATTAGAGCGCTACGATCGAAATTGATGAAAATAGCGCAAAAATGACTTTGGTGAAAATTTTAATTGTTTTTGCAATTTCATGCAATTTATTTCATATTCAATTTTGTAATTGTCGCACTTACAATCCACTATAACTCCGGAGCCACTGGACCGATTGACCCAAAATTTTAAATTCTAATGCTTTGTGGCTACCCCAATCAGAAAAGTATCACAGTTAACCTCAAATCAAAAATTCGATTTTTCCCAATTCTGAAGGTAGCCTGCCACCTTAAATCGTGAGTTTTTGCCGAAATCGTTGGTTTTTTACCGATCGCGGATGCAGGAAACATGTGCACGCTTTGTTTAATACTTTCTTTACTATATGGACCACATACTACTAGTATATCACAACGTCAGTATCGATCTGCTGAAGAAAGAAAAAGAAAAAAAGAAAAAAAAAGAAAAAAAGAGAAAAAAAACCTTGATGTTGTTGTGTACACTGTGTGCATGAGAGGGTAAAAAGTAAAAAAATAAAAATAAAATCCTCCCGCCCTCCCCGATTTTTCCAAAAAAAAGGACGATCATCTAGTAATTTTTTTTACTCGGCCTTATCAAGGGTAGTTTATCTACTCTTGCCTTGGTAATACTAATAATAATTATTGGCAAGAGTACATAACCACTGGTTATGTACTCTTGTTATTGGTAATGCATGGTACCAAGAGTCCATTTATGCACTCTTGATGGTACAAGTGTGGAAGGAGCATTTTGCACCCGGCTCCACACACACGATACAATCATGATGCAACCATGCCATGGTGACTTCTTCCGGGTGTAGCTAGCCTGTAGTAGCTAGTGGTCTACTAGTAGTAGGCACTTCAGCCAGGCGGTTTTTTCAAAACCAGAAATACTCGTATTTCTTTCTTGTATCCGATTCAGATAGGTTTAGGAAGACTCCACAGAAAATTTGAAGCAAAAAGAATAACTTGGCACAGAGATATAGCCATCCAAAGTCGGAGAATTGAATAACGGCAATTTCAGTATTTCGACGGCACCAGCAGCATATCAGAAATTGGTAGGACTTGCTTCAGTGTCTATTGGCAAAATACCAGGCTCGCTCGAAGCAGGTCAAAATAACCAGATGAATGCAGAAACAGCATGGTTTGGAAAAACTTCGCATTTTTCATCCGTCCGGCAGCTCAGACGAAGATATCGGGTGTGGTCACCATGGCAACTCCATAGCAACTCCATCGCAACAGAATGAAAACAGTGCAGAGAAGCCTTTGGAAAAGCATAAGATGAGACTTTGAGGTAAGATAAAGTAACTACAATAATTCAGTGCCAGAACACATTGTTGCTACATGTACAGTACTGACGTGGTGATGAGTACAGAAGAACAATGAGCCACAGACGGAGCAAACTAGAATTTTACCGAGTATTTGACGGAAAGAAATGACAAACTATTACATGTAGAACATCGTTTGCAAATGTTTGGGACTACTGAAACTTCAGCAACTCCAGCATGAGAGATTTTGTGCATAGAGTGTGTGCTGGATTCTTGGTATTATATCACCGTCAATGCTTTTCTTGGTCGCTGGAAGCCACCTGCTGATCAGCTGACGATTTGTTCCAAGCAGGCCGTTTTGATGTCAGCTCTCTTGGTCCAGTCGCCGAAGTATATACTGTCCTACTCGTTGCCTGCAGGAGAGGACGACTGCTCCGATGCGACTCCAATAATACCTGGCAATATTAATTTTTCTTCTTGCGCAGCCATGCGCATGGGCTCCGACGAACAAGGACTACTGCCGGGAGGACGCCTGCCGCGGCTCGCTTTCAATAACACCTCGCATTATTTCTTCTTGCGCAGCAATGCGCAAAGTGTTGGACAAACGAGGACAACTGATTCCGAAAGGAAATACGACGCTGAAGACGATGAGCTACATGGCAAATGCGTGCAATCAAGTGAAATGCCCGAAAAATCCTTGCCGATTTTACTCGAACTGTACGTGAGTTCAAAAAATTGCCGCATCATGACGTATGTGGGCTCAAACGAAAGCTGAGGGCCTCAGCTACACGCTGCGCCACACGAGAAGGCCCTGCGCAGATTCCGTGCAGCTACAGACAGCAGATCGATCTATGCATGCGCCTTTCCGTGGTGCCACGCATGTACGCGATTCAGCGTTAGCACTTTTTGACAGGTCGTGTCACGTGACTGAAGTGCCTACTACTACTAGTACTGAGTACTAGTAGTACTAGTACTCACTACTAGTAGTAGTAGCAAGAGTACATAACCCCCATGTACTCTTGGTAGTACATGTAGTGACTATACAGAAGCCTTGCTTGTTAAAGGGGAACTCCACGAAAAAATGAAACTTTGATAGCCTGTAGAGTTTCGGGCGCTGAGTCGAATGGTCTTGGTCCGAAGTCTCTACGACGAAGCGTTCTTGAGATATTTCACTTTGAAATTGCAAAAACGGGGGCCGCGCCCTGACGTCATGCGGCCATTTGGTTACATCATCACGGGCTGCCTACGTCATTGTGGCAAAGTCGTTTCTCTTCGCCAGTCTACAAGCACTAATTTTAGTTGGTATTTCAAGGGAAGATGGGCGATTCCGAACAATCCTCTGTCCCCAGCAATGAAGGCAGCGATGCTGAGGCCAGTGAGGACGACCAACAGCCCACCGCCGCGTATGGTTGGGGCAGGGAGCCCAGATACTCTGCTGAGGAGCTGCCATCGCGTGTAACAAATGTGGAGGAAGAAGATGCGTCAGCAGCTGCGTCCGACAGAAGACGAGTAGCTTGGCCACCAGAATCTCGAATCGTTTGGGACTCCGACTGGTGCGAGCGTGGACAAAAGTGTATAGCCATGCCCAGCCCGCGGGAATGATTTTGCTGGTAGGATGCTGCCGTCGCTGTCGACAAGACGGCCCAAGGTTTCTTGCGTAGCGGACCTCGCAGATTACGAGATCGTATCCTTGCATTAGGCTGTGCTCATCACTGCTCTTCGAGGTTATCTCGACATGCAGAAGCCGCCAATGCCAGTGACAGAAGAGTCTGACAGTAGGTAAGCCTCAATTAGTTTGCCTTGACTTGTCTTGTGAGGATCGCGTATCAGCATGATACACTTATTCTTATTTTTTGGGGGGAAATTTATTGTTGTCAGGCGCACTACAGTAGGCGTCGCACAAGAAAGACATTGTACTGGTAGTTATCACAAGTTTCATGCATGACACAAACAAATTTCTCTTTGCTCCGAGTATGTCTTGACTTATCTTGTGAGGATCGATGCGCGTAATGTTTTGTGTGTAACTAATTATTGTTGTCAGGCATAGCACGAACAACGTTGTTCTGTACTATAGACCGTGCTATCACAAGTTTTCATGCATGACTCACATTTGTCTTTGTCATTTTCCCTTGGATTGGTACAAGATCTACAAAGTATGGTAGGTAGTGTTCTGTTGGTGAAGAGAGCACTGCACACAGTTTATGAGCACCATGGGTGCATTTGATCACACCCGAACCCATACTTTATCGTCTCAAGCGATAGACTTTGTCAATAAACTCGTTTTCTAGTATACCATGGCATGCAACGTACAAGCGTGGGGTCAAGAAAGCGTACACCAAAATAATGCACAAATTCTGGCAGGAGAGTAAGAAATCTGTACTTTCTGACCAAGACATCTCTGTACTAGTAAGTAATCGAACGCGTCCTAATCAGTATTCATCCCCCAGATCATTGGAACTCAATTTGAAATCAGCAATTATGGTAAATTCTACAAGACCCTCCATCTTTGTACCAGTGGACACTAAATTAGTATAGCGCGCGCACTGAAAGTGCAGGTAGGTACCGGTAGGTGCAATACAGCGCATATGTAGAGTAAATGAGTATTTGACTATAATAATTATTACGGTACAGCAATGTGGTATGTGTACAAGCACTCATCATACACATTCCATATGACATTCTGTGTTTGTGTAGATCTCTACGCTATGCGGCACACAGGCAGTACACACTATGTACACGGCAAATTGGGCAAGCACGTTCGTTGTCGTCTTCCAGCCTGCGTTGTGAATACCATCAGGCAAAGATATCCAAATCTTGCACCACCTCAGCCTTCTCAGGAGGCTTCCACCTGGAATTTGGCAGGGAAACACGCTTCTCCAAGGCAGGAACATGGAGGTTGCCATTTGCAACCGCTACCACCTCACACATGAGCTTGTCAACATACTCATAGCTCTTTCTGTCGTATAATTTTCTATTTGGCCACAGTCTTCTTTATGCTTTGAGAACTGGACTTTATACCTTCCTATCGCGGTCTTTTTGGTTGTGCTGTGGCGACGGTTGACATTGACGTCGTCAAGAGCTTCGAGATGTGCGTGTCCAATCATCCCCAGAATTGAGAAACGAATGCGTTTGAGAATGTAGTTTGGCATGACACTGTGATATACCTGCATGGCAAAAAGAATGTGGAGAAAACACACTTGCTTAGACAATATACTGCTGTATGAGAAAATGGAAACTTCACCGTACAGGACGACTCTTGTTCTCAATTGCATTGTTCGTTTCATTCCCTGTGTTGCCCATAAGAGACGGGAGCAAAAATGTTGCAGCAGATGTTTGTTGTCTTCTGGCGTGGAGTGGCGGCGTCATTAGATGTACACATAGTCATTTCA
Organism: Sycon ciliatum; assembly: GCF_964019385.1. Lineage (NCBI taxonomy): Eukaryota > Metazoa > Porifera > Calcarea > Leucosolenida > Sycettidae > Sycon > Sycon ciliatum. Next base: position 13,389,815 of record NC_088647.1, read on the forward strand.
CTAAGTATACCACTACTACAGCATATGTACTATCCTTAGGCTAGCGTGCGTGCGAGTGAGTTTGAGTATGTGGGTGCGTATGTGTGTGTGTGTGTTGTTGTGTTTGTGTGTGTGTGCACGCACACGCACGCGCGCGCATGTGGGTGATGGTGTGAGTGCATGTGTATAATATGTGTAGTTCCCACTGTATTCCTTGCACAATAGGTCTTCACTTACTTTTCTTTCGCATACAACCAGAACCCATTCCTTGTTCGAAATTAGATTTTTTTGGCCTGGTGATCCCGCAAGCGTGGAACTCGGAGTGTAATATATTTTTGTTTCACTTTACTTGCACTATTCCAAGGCTGTCCAGACTTCTAACAACTGCTCTGAGTGATATGGTATTCATGCAACCATGCCTAGAAGTAGGGTAGCTGTTATAAATAGAGACATATCCACGCAATCAACTTACACTGGTTCAGTTTGGCAGGATTGGTGAGACAGTTCGTCGTGCATGCTGCCTGCACATCGCAAGCAAACAGTTCTGTAACCTTCGTACTTGCTGGGGGTCTGTCTGTTTGCGTCCCAGTTGATGACAGATGTGCACAGTTTGAGTACTGGTATGCGCAAAGTTACTGGGGTAATATCGTTCATCAGCTAGCTGCAGTCGGAGTTGATGGGGTGCTGTACTCTTCTGATCCTGATGGGACGTATCTCGCCCTGCTTTCTCAGTTGCAGCTTGTTGAGTTCGCTTTGCTGGAGGCTCACGGTTCGGAGGGCACTGGTACACTGATGAGGGCTTTCCTGGACGGCGTACTCGTCAAAACTCAGCTCTCAAGTCCCTCTGGATCATAAATGCAGCGAGCAAACATAGCTCGTGCTGCGAAAATAGGCTTGAAATTTTCACGACGCATTGCAACATCTCGGCGCTTTGCCAGGTCTCCATCCTTTGGGAATTTGAGAAAACTAACCCCAGGAGGATGATGTGATACTGGCACAATCAACAACACAACAATTTGGCATTGCAGCGGCTCAGGCGACTTGGCAAACTACTTTCTGAAGTGACTTTCGTCCTGAAGAAAGTGAGATTCAAAATCCAAGTATTTTCGCACATTGCCACAATGACGTCACACATACATTGGTATGGGGCGTGGCTAAAATTGAAATATCTCAAGAACGCTTTCTCGTAGAGACTTCGGACCAAGACCATTCGACTCAGCGCCCGAAACTCTACAGGCTATCAAATTTTCATTTTTTCGTGGAGTTCCCCTTTAACATGTTTTTCGATTTTGACAGCATGTTACCATGGTTACAAGGCGAGGACGCGTAGTGCTCCTGACTACTCGTACAACCATAAACCGGTTGGCAGACCGAACCTGGGTTTTCCCAATACGGTTCAAATGGTCGCAAGACCGGGACTCTGCCAACCGGTTTATGGTTGTACTTGTAGTCAGGAGCACTACGCGTCCTCGCCTTGTAACATGCTGTCAAAATCGAAAAACATGTAGTGACTAGTGAGTAGTGTAGCTTGTGTAGCAACACTGCCAACAGACTAGTAGTACTAGTATTGCAACCAAGTCCTGCTCATGTTGATGTCCTTATGACTGTCATATTCATATATTAAGTATAGGATATTGACCAAGACGAGGTCTATATGGGAAATATAGGCCGAGTAAAAGACCGAGGTCCGCCGAGGTCTTTTACGAGGCCTATATTTCCCATATAAACCGAAGTCGAGGTCAATATCCTATTTATCATGATTCCTTTGCCATAACCCCAAAATTTGAACCTTTAGGAGCTATTCTAACCTTTTTAGTATAGCTTCACTAGTTTGAGGGAAAGAGACAAACTAGAGATATTTTAGTATAGCATTTGTACTATAGTGTACATAGGATGTTGCCTATTTTGGGTACAAGACTGTAAGAACAACAGAGTTCAGCATCTGCAGCACAGTGGCTGGGTGCCATCCATACTGTTGTGAGTTCGAATCCTGCTTGTTCTCTTCCTTTGTCTTCTTTCTTTCAATTTTTCTTTTTGAAGTGGAGAGAAAAATTCTAAGTCCCTCCAAAGTCGAAAGATTACAATGCCTAAGTGGTCGATACAAGCGGTCGATATAAGCGGTCGATATTGCGGCGATATGGGTAATAAGTATCTGATATAGGACCAGTCAAGGATCACGAGAATTAGTGGAGGTCGATAGAAGAGTGATAATAATAATTATAATCTCTTTATTAGGATGACCCACAGGCGTGTCGCCTATCAAGGGGTTCACCGCTTTGAAGGATGTACTTGTACATGTATGAGCTAAAGTGAAAGTAGTGAAAAGTTGTGCAGCGTGAATGCGTTGGGGAGTACGCAGGGGGGTATGTACATGGCGTGGGCATACCGGACAGCGAAGCACTATGTTTGCAAGTGAGTTTGCGAATAACTCCCAGCTGACCAGTTTGAGCCATGCAGGTGGATCTAAAGCCTCATCAGGGAGTACTAAAAATACTCCCTGGTCTACAGGATACACTGACCCAGTAGTGTCGGGAATACTGCATTGTACTACTGATGTCTGACTTGAACATTACTGTTGAGTCTCTGACCTACCCACACATACGCACACACGTGCGCGCGCGCACACACACGCACACACACACACACTTACACACACACACACACACTTACACACACTTACACACACTTACACACACACACACACACACAAACCAGCACTATTTAGACTAGTGATGACTTGGAACTATGCCCCAGGCTGGCCCAGTAATGAAAATAGTAGCACATACATGCAGTTTCTTGGAGGGCACTAAAATTGTTAGGTGTGGAAATTTTCTTGCAGTGACAATGCACGTTGAAGTGCTGATATAGATGTATGTTAATTTACTAAAAAACTTCTTGTGCTCATATGTTAATTTAGTATTCAATACACAGCAGCATGAGAATTTTTTTGCAAAGAACAACAAAATGGAGTATCCAAAAGACCAAAACACACTACTTTTACTTGAACACAGAGTGTGCATACATGTATAAATTTCATGAAACTTTCAAAATTAATGTGAAACCTATGAAACTCAAGTATTTATTGAAATTTTTTTTAATAATCATGCCAAGGAGTCTGGGTGACAAACTACACAGCATTTTCGAATAAAGTAAAGTTCGCACATCCGCATTTTCACCGGCTATATTTGTGTTGAGAAACACAACCAGCTTGGAAGAAGCAATCTTGGGTGAAAGCACTAAAAGGGAACATGCAATATGGCTACACAGTGTTCATCGGTGTTGATCATAAGGCATACCAGCTGCATATACAACACGGTACACTACACTAGAGACATCATGCATACAAACACATACACACACAGACACACACACGCACACACGTGCATGCATGCACGCACGCACACACACACACACACACACACACACACACACACACACACACACACACACACACACACACACACTATACAGCAAGCCAAAGAAAGCCCAGTCTAGAGGTGGCACTTGGCCAGCACAATCCCACAGTCAGTCAGCACTGTTCGGACAATACTGTACTAGGCTAATTGATGATCAATTCTGAACTTACTACGTTGCAGAGTATACCAGATGATCCAGTTATTACTCTGCAAAAAGGTCTCGCACATATCTCACAACTTCCTTAAGTTCAGGACTCGTAATAATCGCATACGTCTCCTCCGGGATGCGAGTCATTGACATGATAGCACTCAGCTCCTCCTCGTTGACAGCTAGACACCGCAGCATGGCCAAGAACGCGACCTCGCTGAGGTCTCGGCGAGGCTCCAGCAGGAACTCGAGCAGAGCAGCGCCATACTCCAGCGCAGCTGACTCACTTGTGATGCGCAGGCACACATTGTTGATACAGCGCAATGCAAGCTGTTGGGCAGTTGGGTGCTCATCCAGCAAGCCATCCACAAGTATGGATAGCACCAGCTGAGCATTACTGACCTTCTTCCCTGTGCTGGACTCCCATTCTGTCTCCATCAGCATGTGACCCAGCCACAGGCTGTGAGTCGACAGCCATGCCAGAAGATACAGCACCGACACGCGCATGTCCCTGAACTCGGTTGATTTCCACTTCGGCCATGTGGAGCTTAGGAACTGCAACACGAGCTGTGCCAACTTGCCATGCTGCTGGTCAAGCTCGCCCATCGCTGTAGTCAGGGAGAACGAGAGAAGTGCTACCGAATCCAAACATCCAGCATCACTGGATGGGATCGAGCTCAACAGCCTATGTGGCAGTTCATCATCCTTAACATCAAGGCCATAAACTCTTGCTTTTCGAAGCCACTCTCTTACGTAACCGTTCATCATCTCCTGCAAGGAACGAACACAGTCCAGAGCTTCAGGTGGTGAATTACCAGATAGATGGTCTGACATAGTGCCCAAGAACAAGGAGTCCTCCAAACTGGGTGGCATGACAAATCGAGGACAAAAGTCTGCTGCCTGACGAGCAGAATTGAATTGACCATTGTTCTGTCGAGACGATGGTGGCTGATACTGTTCAGATTCAAACAGAACAAGAGGTGCCGTCCAGGAGTACATTTCATGCTTCCCTCCTGTTACAGCACTCAACGCCCGAGATGAAGCGGCAGAATGCCTCGTTCTCGATGTAGCATCCGGCGAACTTGATTCGGATGAAGTGGCTTGCGGGCGCGACGCAGGTGCGCTGCTCCCACTTGATGTTGGTGCAACATACGGCTCTGCAGCACCAGCGCTCTGCTCAAGACCAGCTCCAGCAGAGGGTTGGACGGACATACTCTCAAGAAAGGGTCGAATGACTGCTCCAAACGGCGTCGCGAGAACTTCAGCCGGCAGGCCTGTGATGTGAGCTGGTATAGTTCTGCCGACTAAGAACTGGCAAACTTCATTTGAGAAGTTATTACAGTTGTGTTCTAGTAGGTGGTACTTGATGCCTTGGAATGTACTGCTGCCGACCTCGACAAGGAATTCCTGGAACAGTTCTTTGGGGATATATGTTGAGCCAAGGTTCAAAATCTGATGTGGTTGACCCATGATGGTGCCACCCGGTGGGCAGTCACACACGCCCATACTACCGAAAAAGTACTCCGTCCCGTATACAACAACTCCAGTGTGCCAGATGCCATCGATCTTCTTGCCTAGCAGTGGCAATGATAGCTGAGACGCTAGTCCTTGCGATAGGTCATACACGTACAGTTTCACGTCATTTCCTTCCGCCATTTCTCAGTCAGCACAAAGCCAATAAAGCCACGAAACAGAGCTAAAAGAACAGCGACGAGAGTAAAGTGACTCAAAAAGAACGAGGTTTGTAACATCTGGAGTTGGACTATCTAGTATCTCAGCGCAGCTGAGTCACCAATGCCAATGCAATGGGAGAAACATCTAGAAAGAACTGAGAATGGCTCATTCAAAACAAAGAAATGTATATCGTGTTAGGGAGCATCTCATAAGTTCGCATTTTGTTTCTAAACGTAACGCATTTCGAAACGGGGGTAGGGGGGTAGCGCCCTTTTCGAATAGAAAAATGACTGTTCGCACATTTTCTGGAACTGTGCAATCTGCTACCATGCTAGATCCCTGCAGCAAATGAGTGTGTTTAGGTGGAGATCTACCTGTGTTTGCAGATCAGCTAACCCTTGCACTGCATGCATGCAGGCTACTCAGAGGTGTCAAATGTCACACCAGCCTGATCAAACCGTGTACATGTACCTGGCCAGCGTTTACAGCAGTACAGTTGTTGTGGAGGAACTATGTTTATGTGCGTGTACATGTCATTGATTGTAGTTGTACTCAGTAAATGCGGTACTACTGTATGCCATTCACGACCGCTCTAGCAAAACATTCATATCCATATCCATGTACATGTACATGTACAATCATGTACATAAGCATACCATAGCATGGGGCATGGACGTATACTGTACATGTAGTATACAGTAGATAAACACAGAAAATGTGCGATAAGACTTTCGAATAGAGGGGGGAGGTAGGGGGGTAAAGTCTATTCGAAATGCGTTACGTTTGCAAAATAAATGCGAACTTATGAGATGCTCCCTTATTGGCCTTGGCTCAAAAAATCAAAAAAACAATCATGTAGATCGCATATCGGGGTCTGCAGACTCTGCAGTCTGCACTACATCATCAGTACATGATCTGATTACGTGCCGATGAATCATACATGACGTACAGTATAGGATCTAGGATCAGAGAACATGGATGGGATTTTCGGTCTTTGACCACTTTCTGGTGAGCTGATTTACTCAGCTCCCACCGCTTTTAGGAGCTGCATCTGCGCCTTGATCCTTGAAGGGTGGTGGCGTTCCTACGGATGCGGAAAACTCGGTTTCCAGCCGAGTCTCACGCAAACCGTGAATTCTTTTTTAAATCAGTGATGAGAAAACAAGAGGGTTACTGAAACACAATAACTTTATCAAAGCTGTTGACACACGCATACACACACACACACACACACAAGATAACAATGATACTCTGCACTTAAAAACTGCAGGAGTTGCAAAGAAAGTTAACTCAAGCTGCCTCCGCGTTTGCGGCGAGGACAGCAGACTGATCATTGACGCGGCGCATCCGCCGGGCACCGCGAAGGCAGGCAACACTGGCACGCAGAAGACCAAAACCAAGACGACAACGCAGCAACGCCATCACCATTGCGTATGGCTCTCCGGTTTTCTCTGCAGACAGAGCAGCAATTCGCTTGAGAAGAGCGGAAGCAGCTCGACCGGCTCCACCTGTGGCTGAGAATACGACACTAAGGAGGCTCGCTCAACTTCTTGCACTCTCTGCCGGACCATACCTACGACGCTTCTTGCGCTCATTGCTCTGGTAGCGAGCAGCGAGAGAAGAGGAACGGTTCGAAGGAGCGAATGGATTTTAAACACCCGTACATCAAGATAAACGCATTCAAACCGTCCTCCCCACACGCCACTCGCCGCCACATCCAGACGGGCCTGATCCTCGGTGGACGCCGTCCGGTAGCGGAAAAGCTCGCCGGTGAGGGGTTGGAGATGACTCAGATGAGGCTCTACTTCTACGCTGTGTGCCACCTTCTTCAGTTGGCCAGCGATGATGTCCCGTACCTCATTGTGGCGAAGCGTCGGGAAACCACCGGTGGGGCAAGAAAGAGCATGCTCAACAGAGAAGGTGGCACCACAGACACAAGTAGAAGGGAGCCGTGCCGGGTGCCAGCCATACCGCAATGCCAGACCATCGCGAAATTCACACTTCAACAAGCTGAACCCATGCCGACTGAGGGGGCGACACGGTGAGCCAGCTGGACGCACCCGCCTCACTGCCAAGGTTGATGGAGTGCTGGAGGGCAGAGGAGGCTCGGGCGGTGAATTGCCGAAGGGCTTCCGTGGCAGCTGCCTTCACATCCTTGCGATTAGAGGTCTTCAGGCTGGCGACCTCTGCCAAAGAGTCTCCCAGGTTGAAACTCTGGGTGAGGATGTTGGCAACCATAGGAGCAGTGATGGCACACGAGGATTGGTCACTGGGCCGACAGAGAGGTGGGATCCAATATTCCTAGACCACCATTCCGGCAGGGGAAGGAGAAAAGGGTGCGGAGCTCAGAGCTGATTTTCTGGCCTGTGAGAGCTGGGAGGAGCTTCGTGGCAATGACCCGCTCCAGTGAAGCAAGGCCAGCAGACGCACTTTCGAGTACCCGGCAGAGGAAAGACCAGCGGCTGGAGAGGCCTCGGGTGAAAGCAGAATAGGCTGCTTGTGGCTGAGGCAGGGCGGTTGATGTCAGTGATTCGACCTGCCCACACCAGTCCTGGGCTTTACCGTGTATGTAGTCTTCGACAAACGCAGGTGTGCCTATGGCTGAACCCAGGTAGCGGTTGCCTGTGGCGGTGATGTGGATGCCTGTGCCTTCGAACAGCTGGACAGCTTCATCATAGTCGTCAGGCTTCACCACGAGCACGGACTTTGCTGGGTTGAGGAAGTATCCGAAATCAGGCCCTCTGTCGTGCAGTTTGTCCCACCAGGTTCGGAGAGGAACGAGTCGGCCACCTGCGGACGAATCGTCCGCATACCATAGCTGGCAGGCGCCGGTGTTACGATCTCCCGGATGAGAGGGACTACGCCGATCGCATATAACGGCATCGCAGTGGGGTCGCCCTGTGTTGTGCCCTCATTGGAATGAATACATTCACCATCCACGTACAGATTGCTGGGCTGACGGTAGGTGTTGATTACAACCGTGGCAAACGAGGGGCATAGGTGCTGCACATTCCGTAGGCAGGCGCGATTGATGTTGTTGAACGCATTAGTTGCATCAGCCATGATGATGCCCTGGGTGTCCTCCTGATCGTACACATCATGCATAGCGTGTATTGCGGCCTCAATACCGAAATCCTGCCCGGCACACAGCTGCAAACCGCCAGCAGCTTCCTGGATGTCTGCGCTGATGACGTGAAGAATCGCCTTCCCCACTACACGACGTCGTACAGTATAGTAGATCCTTGAAAGACTGGTATGGTCAAGAGTACATACATCGGTGTATGTACTTTTAGTCTTGGTATGGTGCAGGGAGTACAGTCAACTTGGCTAATAACGACTGCGGATATAACGACAATTCGCGAATAACGACATGCCCAGAGCAAAGTTCCATCCAAGTGTAATACATAATGAGACTTCGGGTATAACCACACTTCGCGAATAAGGACACTTTTTGATGCCCTGCCGAGTGTCGTTATAAGCGAAGGAAGTTGACTGTAGTACAATACCTCCCTGGTATGGTGCATGGCTGCCCAGGCCAGTGAATTCAGCACTGACTGTGACATTATTAGCCTAGACATTATACAGTATGGACTCTTGCTACAACTTGTAGCAAGAGTATATAACCCCCCTGGGGGGGGGGGGGGGGGGGGTTATAATTATACTCTTGCTTGTAGACTAACAAAACTCAAAAGTAGATAAACTCTTGCTTGTACCAAGAGATTGCCTTTGGGTCATTTCATCATGAATAATAATAATAAAAAAAGACGGCAAGAGTATACCGGTAATCTTGTACCAAGAAACTCTTGCTTGTACACTGTACCAAGAGTACATAAAGTCATAAGTCATAACAACTGGTTACCGGTATGTACTCTTGCTTGTACGTATATGACTCCCTGATTTCGAACGTGAGATCTCACAGCCAAAATGGTGCATGCCACAAAACTCGTCAAAAGAATTTCAGAAGTCCAAATCAGGGAGTCGTAAAAATGGTATTTTACGGTAGGTGGTATTTTACGATTCCCTGGTCCAAATCAGGGAGTCGTAAAAGCCCGTTTAGCCTAATTTAGGACTCCCTGGTCCAAATCCTACTACATAAAGGATTTTGAAAAATGAGGACCCCTTCCGTGACAAAAGGTCTCGTTTTAGCAAACCATGTTAACCAAAGGCCATTGGCAGGTCAAACTTTAGCATCAACTGATGTTCATCAAATATCTGAAGAACCATTCACAATTGCTATTACAGCACTTATGTATTTTCAAACAAGGACAAAATTACTACTACGGTAGTAAATGAATCCATTAAAAAAAAAACAGAGATCAATTTGACAATGTGACGTTGCCAGCCCTGGCTCGAAGTAAATGTAGGCAATGCTCGCAAAATCAACGGAAACCGAAAACCGAGGTCAGGGAGGGTCAAAAACAGATGACCAATAGTCTCTGTTAATGAGATCTGGCGTGACAGAGTTGATCACATACAATGTAGTTTGCTACGAAGAGGACAGGCGGATCCAAATTCAAATCAAACTTTCCTTCACTCAGGAGCTTGTACATACTCGGAACTGTCGGAAGCTGAACAGACCTTTTCTTCGGGCCTGTAGCTCAACTCTTTTAGTGGCAGCCTACCGTGAAAACACGTGTTTCACGTAGAAACATAATATCTTGAGAACCGAATTGCCAAAAATCTGGTCGAAAAGGTTGAAGAATAAAAAATTTAATATTGGGCAAAATTCCTAAATCCAGCAGTGCAAACTTGACAGGATTTGACAGAAAAAGAGGAAGAAAATGGAAAAATTGTAAAACACATACTGGTAATTATTTCGGAAACAAATAAAGTGGCACCGCAGGTAGTACGCGATACATCGATGAGATTGAACAGCACCAATCGCATGTTATAATTCTTAGCATAACTTACTAGATTTTGTGCGGCAGGCAGCAACTTCATAAATCTTCCCTCCATCCGTCCGTATTGCCATCAATGAAGATCATGAGAGGAACCTGATATCAAGTATTGAGGGTGTGATTCGTGAAGCTAGAAGAACAGAGATCGACACGGCAATCAGCTCCTTCCCTGTGGAAATACTCCAAGTACCAGTAACTAATGGCAGCATGCCTGCAAGTGTGATGAGAGTGCTGGCCCTGTACTGTTACTGGCTGGCTTGTGGATCTGGTGCAGCACTGGCAGCACACCCGAGATGGCTTGAGCAAATCCAGTGCATGTTGATGTCCGCAGTCGCACGGTGAGTATAAAGACAGAGATGGGCTCGCCTTCAAACATAATCGGCGCGCTTCTGTGACTGATGTGCAGTTGCTGCCATAGGAACGAATGCATCCCGAAATTTCCAAACTTGTAGCACAATGCCAAAGATTGTTCATCAGTGATTTCCACGGCAACAGGAGATTCGAAAAAGAACAGGCACAGCTGGTGGGCAGAATAACTGGTATGCTGAACTTACAGCCAGCCACTTCGACTAATGGCCTTTCTCGCCGGGATAGTACTTGGCGGTGAGCGCAGACAAGTCTGATATGTGTCCAGGAGCAAACTGCTGCTCGGTGTGAATGGTCAGTGGCTTTATCTCAACTGGGGATTTCATTTTGTGCCAATGATAACCTCGCAGGTCAGGTCGAGCAAGTACACTAAGGTTGTAGTCCACACGAGCAAGCAAACCAATTGCCACATCATCACCATACTTGGCACGCCGGCAATGTTTATAAATATCCGGTCGACCAAATATTTTCTGGTGGTCCCCACGTATATCGTCCATGAGCCCTTTGCTGTAGACAAGCCCAGCCGCCGTTGCACCTACGGCCATGAATGGCGACGTCGCGCTTGCTCTGGGATACCAATACAATGGCTCTGCATTGGATAGGGCAAGGAATTGCGGCTTTGAGGATGACAGTGTGGAGAAGTACTTTGGAATATTGTCACGGATGACAAACGTATCGTCGTCAACAAATGCTATCCACTTGATGTTATTGTAAGCCTTTTCCTTTAATATTTTCCCAAGATTTATGAATGTTAAACCACAGCTGGCAGCATGAAACCATTCCCGAGCTTCTCTCTTAAAAGCTTCATCTCCAGGCTGATTGAATGGGTCTATGCGCTGTAGTTGTTTAGGGACGCCATCCAACAATGCATCAGTTGAGAAGATCACATTTGCCACCTTGTTTCCCCAGGCTTGGTACAATTGCAGTGAACGCTGCTGGAAACGTTTGCACGCTTTCACGAAGTACAGGATTTCTTTATCCGTCACAGGATCGACAATCGGCGGTGGTGAAGGTGGTTCTGTTGGTGGTGCTGGTTTTACAGTTGGAGACTTGTCAGTGGTTACTTTGGGTAATTGTCTAACGTTAGTCTGCTGTGCAGCTGGACGTGGCTTAGTTGTAAGCTTTGCAGTAGGCTTGGTTGTGGGCGTCTTGATAGTGGGCGGCTTGGTCGTGGGCGTCTTGATAGTGGGCGGCTTGGTTGTGGGCGGCTTGGTTGTGGGCGGCTTGGTTGTGGGTGGCTTGGTTGTGGGTGGCTTCGTAGTGGGTGGCTTCGTGGTCCACGAGGTGGTCGTTCGGGGCACAGTCACCAAGGTCGTTGTTGAAATAATGCTCTGTGCCCTTTCACGGTAACTCGATGCATGGCCACGGGTAATTCGTTTTAAATTGAGGAACCGGCGCTCTTTCTCAGCTTCAAGATATTGTAGAGACGATTTCTCTAACCTCGACAACACCCAAAAAATGACAAGCACCAAGCAACCGCCAACGCACGCCTTGACGAGTGTATTCGTCCTGGGAATCATCTGTAAGATCTTCGTGTTATCCGTCGCCAATAAATACTATAAGCATAGCACTAGTGGGGAAACCCAGTGAGGAAATCCAGCTTTTCTGACTGTACGTGTAGCCTCCACGATCAAGACAAGAGAAACAAACAAACAAACAAACACTTGAATTGATGAAACAGTCCGGACCAGGGAGTCGTCAAAATAGTAAATACGTATTTGACGACTCCCTGGTCCATTCATAAAAATTTTAATAAGTACCGGTACGCGGTAGACGATCTACGCGGTACGCGGTATGTACCTGATGTACACTCAGGTCATGACCTGACTGAGCATGTAATGCTTGATCCAACATATTACCAAGAGTAGATAAAATTTATCTACTCTTGATATTACATATTACTAGTATAACCAAGAGTTCATAGGGTTATGAACTCTTGGTATAACAGGGAAGGCCAAAGCCAAGGTGACCTACAACTTAGTACAAGTACAGTCCATTCAGAAAAAGATGGACTTCTACTGTTCTAGCTTTTGGCCATTAATGGGTCAAACGTTGAGTTTTTTTAGAATTTTTCTGCAATCCCCTATGGAATCCTCTTCCAATTATGTTTCTGAAGTCTATTTCTCCAAGAAGCAAGCCATAGTGAGAATAGGATTTCGGCTAGGTTTTGCCCCAAGAGCACTGAATTGGGAAAATCCATCAAAATACAAGCCGTTTGACCCTGCCTGCAACAGTGCATTGTACGGTTCGAACCCCAGTTCAGGTACCCTTTTTGGACCCTTTTCAAATTTCAAATTTCACAGCCCTGCACTGTGTACGATAAAATCTTGAAAAATCGCCTACCGTACTGGCAATATATATGGTCGCAGTGAGGCCATGAAGCGTTACATTGGCACATGTTTACCGCACGCAGGGCGTTACATGCAAAGTCGCACAGGAGCCGTTACACAGGTTTCTATATTGCCGCAGTCCTTTTTTTGCTATTGCCGCATCATTTTTTTGCTATTGCCGCATCATTTTTTTGCTATTGCCGCATCATTTTTTGCAAACTGCAATGAAAAGATCGCCGCACCCCGCCGGACGCGCGTTACGAACGCAACGAAAATTTGTCGCACTAGCCTGGTCGCGCGTTACGCCGCACCCCCCTGCGTTACGCGTTACGCGGCAACATATATTGCCAGTACGGTAATACGGGAGCTCGCCAGAGCCAGGGCCCATCTTTTTGTGAATGGACTGTAGTACCTTGAAAGGTCGAATTATTCCCGAAATGACGTCAAACGGTCCTGATCGGCAGATTATGCCCGCGGCGGGAAGACCGCCTATCGGCCATGGCCCGGGCAACGATCACGTGTCATGTAAGAACAAGAGTTCATGAACTCTTGATAAATAAAAAATTTAATACCCGTGATCGGCTTCTAGATAATTAATTCTCCAGGATGATTTACAAAATTTAATGAGCCCAATTATTTTGTGCTCTCGCGATCTCGCGCCGGCCATCCGCCGCGCCTCCCGATCCCGGCCCGGCGCATACCTTCTTTTCTTTTTGTTCATAGCTACCGGTACACGTACCACCCGCACCCATCGGCGCCAGCTCTTGAAGTTGTACGGCCAACAGAACATATAATGAGACTCGTAGAAAAAGAAAAAGGCCCAACCCTGCTCTGCCCTGCCAGTTATGTGCGAGTTATGTGGACTTACGGGGTCGCCATGACAAAATAATAATGGAAAAACGGCGCATACATACATCCGCAACATCAGGCACCTCTGCCCAGAGTTTGCCTCCGCTGTGCTGAACACGTATCACTCGCCCTCTCGTGTGTTTGTGGGTGGCCAGGTCATCATGTCGCATGAAGGCACGATGCAGGGCGATCCCCTTGTGATGCCGATATATGGCTCTTGGCACCCTGCCAATCATCCGCCGTGCTGCCTCCAGCGATTCCCTACACTACAGTGCTGGTGTGCAGATGACTCCACAGCCGCCAGTAACCATGGTAACTGTGGAGTAGCTGCGAACTTGAACGGCTGCGGGCATGGTGGGCCACGTAGGAAGACCATGGACCGACATAATTATGGCTACGTCATCATCACCTCCAAGTCCATTCTGCTCGTGAAGCCTGGCCACATGCCATTGACCTCTTTCAGGACACTGATTTCGAGATCCGCAGTGACGACTGGCGCCACCTCGGGCAGTCCTTGGTACAACAGCATACCGCCAGCAATATGTCGAGGCCAAAGTCACCCCATGGGCATGGTGCGCTGAAGTCGAGACCCTGGCCAGGTGGGTACGCCAGCACCCAGCCGCAGGCAGCCTATGCAGTGTTCATCCATGGTCTTCGCCACAAGTGGTCGTTCCTGGCCCGGACAGTTGCTGGCACAGCCGAGGTATTCGCGCCACTAGAGCTGGTGATTCGAACCTCCCTCATCCAAGGCTGACATACATACTTACATGTAGTCACAAATTGCCAGCCTGCCGAGATGACAAAGTGACCCCCGAAGACGAAGGTCAACAGCCCGGAAAACTGCGAACTGATGATGGATCCTCAGTTCCGCACTCATATGGCCCAGGGCATGACTTACTATAGGACTTATCTTCAACTGTACCAATAAAACAGATCATTAGTTGTACTCAACCACTGCGCTTACTCAGACAAGGGAGTCGTAAAATACCGGTAAAGTCAAACCTGTACTTGCGGACACCTGAGAAAAACAGACACCTGTAAAGTGAGGATATCCAATACGGATACCGTAATTATGGTGAAGGATACGGATGCAACTGAGGACACCTGCAAATTGAGGACATTAGACCTCTGTCCCTTGCGTGTCCGTATGATTGTCCGGTTCGACTGTGGTTTTATGACTCCCTGTCTGTAGCTCCCTGATACAGAGTCACAGTCGCTACTACTACTGCTAGTGGTGTTGTGGGTTGGCAAGTGACTTTTTAATATTAGCTGATTGGCATGGCATATATTACAGTTTTGTTGTTTTATTTTATTTTTTATTGAACAGGCGGCAAGGTGACAACAATTTTAAGATGGCAATGAACAGAATCAGCTGAAGCGACATGTTACGACGGTTTTATTGAAATGTAAAGTGGTGATGGACACAGCAATAACTGTGATGGAAATGTAATGTGAAAAACAATAATAGGAACGATGAAAAATATAAACATGCATCGAACTAGCTTTCGCACAACGCTCATCAGGAAGCATCGTTGTACTAATTAACAAAATTGCAACAGTACAGATTACAATAAAGGATCCATAGTGTTACGGAATCTCAGCCATTCCGTTCCCCGAGACGCAGGACACAAAGGACAAGACTAGTTTGGTTTACATAATTTATATTGACATTACGGAAATGAAGACTATACTCAAGGAGACGAACAAGAAGACTGACAAAAGGACTCTCGACTACAAAATCGCACATGCTCATATCACACATGCACGCGACTAGACGAGACAGTTTGGGGAATGCCATCACACAGGAAAACAACACATCATTTCATAACACCTGCCCCCTTGATGACATTCCACAAAATAATAAACCGACACCACGTTCCATATGCACAACAGCAAAAGGAACCACAGCAAAACAGAAAAACCGAAACCAACCAGCTTACATTGTAGCACAAGCTAACAACAAGCCAACAGCGCTCTAAAGAAAAACGGGCCACGGCACAGGGCCAAACCAAAACTTAGAGCCGACGCTCTACAAACCAGGCCACGCCACAGGGCCAAACAAAACCACAAGAGCCGATGCTCTACTCCTAGGCACACAAGGCCAACCGAAACACGAGGGCCGAAGCTCTCAAAATAATAATACCATGTGCGCAGCAGCGCAAAATAAACCTAAAACACAAAACAACGGAGAACAACAGAACGACGAGAAGAGCAACAGAACGACAACAACCAAACTCAACCAATACAGCAACAACTGAACAAGCAACGAACTGAACGGAGAGAGAAACACAATCAGACAATACAGCGAGCAAGACAACAACAAGATGAACAACAAAGGACGATACACAGTCGGTGATGCCAGACTCGTCCACTGGCCTCTGGCCAGCCACGTCCACACGCTCCACCGCGATTCCTGCCGTCTCAGGCTCCAGTCCACAGTTTTAGTCCACCACCTCTGCCTCCTTTCACTCGTCTCGTCTTGTCTCCCACCAGCTCCTCATCTCCTCCGCTCCCACGCTTACTTCTTACTTCAAGGTTATTTTGTTGTTGACGACAACGAACAGACTCATGACAAACTAACTCATCCTCTGCGTCCAGGGTTTCGGCACCAGCTCCACGAGGACCACCGCGGCCCCGTCCGCGGCCTCTCTCTCTGGTATTACGATCTCCGAAAGATTGGGTCTCGCCACCGAAAGAAGATTCCTGGCCAAATGAGCTCTCCTCACCAAATCCATTATTGCCCTGATTGTTGCCACCCTCTCTCCGTGGTCTTCTCTCACCACCCTCACGGGGTTTGCGCTCTCTCCTTTCACCACCACACTCTCCTCGCTCGCCGCGTGGCTGTGATGGTTTGTCGGAGCCTCTGTTTTGACCTCTGGGTTATCGTTTGCAGAGGACTTCGGCTGGGATTTCTCAGGAGCCTTGCCCTTAGCAACGGGCTTCTTCACCTCCTTCTTCTGCTCAGTAGCTTTCTTCTCCACGCTCTGAATGATGTCTAAAGGATCATCAATCTCAACCGGCATCCTCCTCATCAGGTATGGCAAACCTGTTTTGGTCACACCAACACCATAGCTAGACTCCATGGTGGCGGATAGTGACGACTGCGAAGGCTGGAGAACGGATGCAGTCTCCTTCTCTCTCTCTACAACATGGACAACAACACATCATTTCATAACAATAGTGATATTATAACACCTAACTAAACAGTGCCAAAGAGTTTCACAAGGTATTCTTGAACAATACCAAGTGCGTGAACGGTAACAATCGAACACTCCAAGGGGACACAATTCAACAGGTATGAAACAACACTAGTGACAAAATTCTGGCCCATCACGGCCAGACGAACACAACATCATTCTACTGGTTGAACAATTTCAAAAAGATAACACTCTCCTTTTGAACACAAAGGTCAGGCTTATGAATGCATTGGAACACAGCCTCCAACACCTTCACCTGTAACTGATAACCATGACGTCCACGACACAAAACGGAGAAACAGGAATCAGAATACACTTGGCAACATTCAGGACGAGATACCAAATGATTATACACAGAAGACTTACGAGGTCGAAACACACGCCCACACTCACTCTCCCAAACCCACACTCTCTCCCTCACTCACTGACTCACTGCTAGAATCTCCTCCGTCAGTGCAGTTTTCGTCGTCGCCCTCATCGCTGGCGGTCACGTCCACTGTTGCTGTCACGCTGGGTCGGCCTTTGTCGTTGTTGTTTGCCGGTATCATCGTTCATACTGTAATTGGCTGTTGAACGTCTTGGTCTTTGAGAAGTTGTTGTTGTAGTCTGCTCCAATATTGACGACGGTAAGGTTTGATCAGAAGGTGGTGGATCCGGCAGGGGGCGTATGCCTGGCGTTTGTTGAGGAGGCAGAGCCTTCCTGGATTTGCCCCGATCTGTGATATTGATGGACTGTGGTATCGGCTTTGCTGTCAAATCACCATCGACTACCGTCACGGCTATTGCTAATGCTGATGCTGCAGACACCAAGGAGTCTGTTAAACCTGCGCCGGATAACCGGACTGGATCTGGTGGAGAAGGCTGGGGCAGCACAGGTAGTGGGTGCTTCCGTAGCCTGCCACGCCTAGGCCGGTCTTTGCGCGCTTCCTCTGATAGAATGTTTAGTGGTGTGTGTGTTTAATCTGTGCGCTCAGGTGCTGAACAGTTCTACCAACATACCAGCTAGCACAATGCCGGCATTCAAAGTTGTATACAATATGACTGAGTTGGTGGGTTGGTAGAGCGTCCTTCAGCACCGTGAACGCACGCATCGTTGTGTAGACGGGTGTGACCCCCCCCCCCCCCCCCCCATCACCACTTTACATTTCAATAAAACCGTCGTAACATGTCGCTTCAGCTGATTCTGTTAATGTTCATTGCCATCTTAAAATTATTTTACTGGTTCGTATAATGGATTTTGGCAATTATTTTAATTAGCTTGGTTTTCACATGTTGTGGTTTCCCGAATAAAGCTTTGAGTAGCAAGTAGACTACCAGTACTGGACTCGCTAGTCGAGTCACTCTACCATGGTCTACCACCGTCTACCTGGTCTACTGTACTCTACAGTGTAGTGTAATTAGTTACAGGCGACCTACCTTTATAACAATAACCTCTATACCGACTCGTATTACCCTTACCAGGTATAACGATATTTTTCTGCCAAACCAAATCACTCCATTGACTTGTGCATACAATGCATCACCTCTATAACGATATTACCCCTATAATGATATAAAATGGGCTGACCAATCGACATTTTCCATTTTATAACAATATCTAGCAGGGAATATGTAGAGCCCACTATCCAGGCAGGGCAAGCTTCACTTGGTAAGTCGCTGGGACATGACGAAATGCAATGGGGCACCAGTGGGCACCTTGCTATGTATATAATGTGCATATACAACAGTTTTGATGCTATGGAGAGCGTAAAATGAACAAAATCCAGGTACATGTACATGTATTATGACGTACGTGTATGAAATGAACCAGTTACCCCTATAACAATATTACCCTTATAACAATATTTCTTGGTCTGACGCAAATATCGTTATAAGGGTATACTGGTAGGTCAACTGTACTCTGTAATTGAACTTGAAGTGTGATGCAGTGCCTACAAAACAAAAGTACAATGACTATGACTGTAGTGTAGTACGGGAAGGCCTCTTTTACGGGCAAAGCGAAGCACAATCATCACCATGACATGATGATGATTGTATCAGTTCAGCTTCAGTGAATAGTTAAACCCAACACGAATGAAAAATGAGAAATAGAATAAAATGACTATAGACTATAGTGTAGGCGACTAGATGTACTGTCGCGGACATGGAAATCCAGTCGATTGACCGGGGCCGGCGCCCTCGGGGCGTACAGAACGTAAGTCGTTGCATGCATGCAGTATAAAGCAACTAAACTAAGTTACAGTCGTCCCTCTCTAATCCAGCACTTTATAAACCAGCACCCTCGATAAACCAGCACAATGTTCAGTAGCCAAAATATCCTCTTCATGCACATTGCAGCAGTAAATCCGATTTGTTAATCCAGCACCCTCCCTAATCCAGCACATTTTCCGTGGCACAAATGGTGTCGGATTATAGAGGGACCACTGTACTTTACTTGATCCGATGCGACCAGCGTGCAGCAGCTAGCAGCGCATAATAATAGTAATACGTGCTACGGCTGCATGGCCAGCGCCCTGGGGCCGCTAGACGTGCGACCGGATTTCCATGTCCACGACAGTAGTGTACAACAGTAACTGTTAGTGTTACTAAAATATTTAATGTAGATCTACGCTGTATGTAGGTCTACACCAGCCGCGCCTTGGGCATGCATGGTAGCCGCCCATTCATGCATGCACAGCATGAGGACACGTCATCCAGTCACATGGAGGCCGGGGAAGTTTTTGACTGGCTGGGGGACTTTCCTGCCAGCAGTACCGCGGCGCTAAAAGAGTGACCGTATCGCTTGGGAAGATCTGTTGACGAGCGAAGGAGAAAGGATTTCTAGGCAGGGATGGTTCTGGCCGGTGAGGAGAGAACATCGAATGAGAGGTGCAGGCACGTCGCTATACGTTTTTTTCATCGTGTCTACCCCTGCACTTGGTTGGATAGGACTTATTTTCCCCGGTGAGTCACCGCCTAGTAACTGCTAGGACTAGTATTTGTCCAGAGACGGAACCAACATCTTATTTCCACGAAAAAGAATCCTTCAGCCCAACCCCACGCTAATCCAGCGCTCGAAAAAGCATGGATGAACTGGATTCGCCTAATGGGGATAACGCAATCGTAGCGAGACTGATCAATGGCGTGGGACGTGGCAAAGACATGCAAACGGAGGTTCCACCTAACGCCACATCTCGGTCATCATCAGCATCACCAAAGTCGGCAGGTGCAGCGAAGCCGATCATAAACGGCGAGCGGCCTTACCTGACACTTGACGAGCAACCTAAAGCACGAGGCTTCCGATTTCGCTACAGTTGCGAAGGTCCGTCGCATGGTGGTATTCCTGGGGAGTCGTCGGAAAAGACAAAGCGTACGTATCCCACCGTTACGCTACATGGATATCGTGGAAAGAAGGCGCGAATCGTTGCCTCGCTCATCTGCCACGATGACCCACTCAGGCCACACGCTCACTCGTTGGTGGGTAAAAACGTGGTACTGGGCCAGACGATCGTGGAGGTGGCAGGCGGAGGGCCCACGTGGGAGTACTCCTTCAACAGCCTGGGCATCTTGCACGTGACAAAGAAGAATGTTGCAGCCGTTCTAATGGAGAGGTATGCGCTGGCAATGGTCACACCCGCTGCAGGGCCACCGGCCACCATCTCGCTGGAACCACAGCCCGGCGAGGAGCTTGAAGGCGGGCGGGCGGCATTGAGCGCGCTCGGCAAGCACTACAAGGACCAGCTGGAGAAGCTGGCGCAGGAGCAGGCAGCCAGCATGAACCTGAGCGCCATACGCCTGTGCTTTCAGGCGTTCATGCAGGACGAGAGCGGCAAGTACACGCGCGGCACGGACCCGGTCGTCAGCCAAGTGATCTACGACAGTAAGTCGCCAGCGGCGTCGGCGCTGAAGATCTGCCGCATGCATCGCAACACGGGAGCAGCGGCGGGCGGAGACGAGATCTACATTCTGTGCGACCGTGTTCAGCGCGACGACGTGGAGGTGAAGTTCATGTCAGACAGCAGTGAACATCCCTGGGAGGCCGATGGCATCTTTGGGCCGGCTGACGTACACCGTCAGTTTGCCATGGTTATCAAGACGCCACCGTTCTGGAATCAAAACATCGCCAATCCAGTGAACGTGATGATCAGATTGAAGCGCAAACACGGAGAGGAATCCAGCGAGGGCAAACTGTTCACATACACGCCGAATGTCGAAGACGTCGAGGAAATTGGCCGCAAGCGTAAGAAGCCGATTCCACGCTTCACACCCGATGCCAAGGTGCCCAAACTTGCACCGCCGGCAGCTGAAATGCCCCAGTCAGTGACAATGGCACCGATGCAGTCAGCATCAATGATGCCAGTGTGCGCCACCTCGCCTGAAGCTGTCGCCCCCACCAGGCTACACGTGTCATCACCGTCCACAGCTCCGCAAGCTAGTAACACACTGAGTAACTGGATGGCCAATCCCAGCGGTTGGGGCTTTACCGGCCTGGCTGGAACAGGCGTGAGTGGATTTCTACCTATGACTGGTGGATCACAAATTGTTCAACAATCCAGTACCACAAGTACAGCACCAGTTTTGCTGCAGCAGCCGACTATGGGCACTGCCACTATTCCAACCTTCGCAACACAGCCCGTCCCAACTCGGCCAGGTAATGCTTTTTTGCCGTCGCCACACTCTGGGAATCAACACCCGTCAGCGCTACAGGCCATTCACACACAGAGCAACATCACCCACTTAGGCGCTCTCCAGTCCCCTGGCCAGCGGAGCAACACATCATTGCTACCCTCGCCTCACCTGTGTAGTCCTGGTGGTGCAGCTGCACCGGCAATGCTAATGGTTAGCCCGCAGCAGCCAGTGCAGCAGCACCAACTGCCCACAGCTGCCAGCGGTGATAATGCGGTGTTTCCTTCGCCAGCCGGTGCCACGACACCAGCAGCAGTAGCAACACCAATGACAGCACAACTTGCCAACAGTGCTGGCACGCCCATGGACACAACCAGCCAGTCGAGCAACGGGTCTTCATCGTACACCATACTGTCGGCGCTAAAGCAGTACTTGGACAGCGGTGACATTCGCCACCTACAAGATGGCGACAGTCCAGTGTTACATGCGGCGGTCCTCGCTCAGAACATGGATGTCACCAGCACGCTCATGTCCACATTGCCAAGACTGCAAGCCGCCATGTTGAACTCAGTCGATCAGCACAGCAACACAATGCTACACCTGGCCATCGGCAGCAAACAGAACCAGCTAGTCACCGAGTTAGTACGCTGTGGTGCCAACGTGACACTACCGAACGGCCAGGGTGATAACTGTGTCCACGCAGCCTGTCAGATCGGCAGCCCGCAGCTGCTGCGGGTCATCATGGCCAAGAATCGAAAGGACGGCAGTGGTCAGCCACTGGTGCCTCGGCTGGACCAACGCGACTACAACGGACTATTCCCGGCACACCTGGCGGTGCGGGCGAAAAGTCGCGAGTGCCTGCAGGTGCTGAAAGCGGAAGGATTTGGGTTGGATGGCTCTGGAGGTCTGTGTGGCTCAACACCGCTGCACACAGCTACGGACAGCAATCAGCTGAGCCTGGTGGTGTACCTGCTAAAAGAAGAAGTGGCTGACATCAACGCCAAGAACTACCAGGGTAATAGTGCTCTGCACATATCGTCTGAGCAGGGCCACGTGGAAATGGTGCGCGCCCTTCTTCAGAGCGGTGCAAACAGGGCCATCAAGAATGCTCGTGGGAAGCTACCTATTGACTTGGCGTCGTCCGAGAGCGTTAAAGCTGCCCTGCAAACAAAGTAAGCAGGCTGAAGAACACCACCCAGCAGCGACTCGCCTGTATCATTGATTCAGGTCAATTTTGGTTCATGCCGCAGAACTCCCCTTTGAATTTAGTGGAGCCTCGCTATCCTTGCATATGAACATACGCTCCTCTTCCATAGTACTCAGCTTGCCAATAGTCCAACACCAATACGCTTCATCCTTGACTTGAGCAGACTTGATCTTGCAAGTGACCAGTAAACACACTGTGACCGGTAGACTACATGTACAGATAACGGACATGACTGATTATACTGCCTTCGACAAACCTGATTTCCGCTGTGTGTCTGCTGTACCCAGACACTTGCACAATGACCTTGATACTCGTATCATAATTATAAGACAGTGACGCTGTCTAGCAACAACCATCGTCTCGACCATAAATCTAAGCTTCTGGTACCGTTCTCATCCTTTGTCAAAGTCAATAACAGTTTCCCAAGCCTCACTTTATTGCCAGCCACAATGAACTGCCTTTGATTTAAAAAAAAACGCAGATAATTATACCGACTGCGGCTGGTGTTCACCTAAACGCATTCAACTCAGAATACAGTACGTGCACATGCACCCATCTGCGTTGTTGCTGCTGATCACTGACTGCATGCTGTGTAGAGTTGACCCCCTATTATACGTTAGTATCTGCTCTACAGGTGCATGTACTGTACATGTACTTGATGGACAGCAGCATGGTGGAGGCACAACACAATTTTCAACTGAATTTCGCTTTTCTCTGCCCTGTAGAACAATACCTAGTTAGTTTAGCCGAGTAGTACACAGATAACGCCCCGGCACTTTGCCTTGATTGGTCCGATCATTTTCATTTCAATTCTGCCAGCCCAGCGTCACGCGTAAAGATCAAGAGCGGTCGATCGAGCTGTGATAAATGACCACTCTCACCGTGGTGGTGGCGGTGCTGGTGCTGGCAGTGGTGGAAGTGGGGTGGTGGCGGTGATAGTAGGGGTGTGGTGGCGGCGGTGGTGATGGCAGTGGTGGTGGTGGTAGCAGTGGAGGCTCTACATGAGGAGTACCATGCACTGGCGCAACATTATCTGTATAACATATTAACGAGAGAGCTTGGAAGCTCAGGGCCCTGCGCTATGCTGTGTTGCCTAGCTCATCGTGCATGTTGTTAGAACTGATGGAAATGCTTTTTACATCTACATGACTGTAACGTTATATTTATTATGCTATTGGCCTACATGCGATTCCCGGGCGGTTCGACAGGAGGCCCAGCCAGCCTGCTAGTGGGATCTCGGCCTCGCACACAAATCCACACAAAATCTTACTGCACTGAATGCATTCCCCCGATACACTTCGCATTATATACTCATTCTCTTGATGGTACCGTACTCTTGATGGTACGGGACAGGCACGGGATAGCGCCAGGCATATCGATGGCACAAACAAACAAAAATATTGTGGCTTTGCTGGTACGGTACAGTACGGGACAGATACGGGATAGTGCCAGCCGTGACACAAACAAACAAACACACAAACAAACACCAAATTAAAGCTGTGTGGACCCTGGCTAGCGCCAGACGTTACTGAAGTAACGTCTTCTGCATAGCTACGGGAATAAGTTTATGATGTGGGGTTGCCATGAATTCATATTAATAAGTTTATGATGTGGGGTTGCCATGAATTCAGACTGTGGTTTGATATAATGCAGAAATTTACTTGCGTTTACTGGCATTCTACAAAAGGTGGCATCAAAAGTACTTATAGTATTATACTCTTGATGTCGTGCATAGAGCACTCTGACCAGTATAGTCAAAGTTCATGTGCGTACTATGCAGTCACCATGGTTACCAGATTGATCACTACCTTATTTTGTCTCTTGTCATCCATGAATCTCTCACATGTTGTCCACTTCAAAACATCAATAAGTGAATTCCACTCAAATAAATATGCCGACAAAAAAGCGATACACAATTGAACAAACAGACTTAGGGCATGTTCGATTGGTAGGATCGGGATCCCGATCCACTGGATTCGCACCCTTTCGATTAGTCGAATCCAGATCCGGATTCTTCGGATTTGGATCCAAATGTGACCTTTGTGCATATATGGCAGGTAAAAATCATTTTTGTTCACATTGTGGTACGCACACGTACACGTGGATCGAGATAGAGCTTGTTGACTTTTTGTACAACTGGCACGGTGAGTACGACTTTGTATTACTTCGTCAACATGGCAACAGTCAAGGCCCAAAAAAAGTGTCCAGTTGACTCTGAAGGATCTGACGGATCTGAGATGTGGATCCCGATTCTTACCAATCGAACATTCCCTTAATCTTAGAAACTGTTACTGTAGAAGGGATCGCACAAGTCTCTCCGACTTGTGGCGAGATCAGGGATCAGAAACAGAAGAAAGTCGCGACCTGCCACTGGCAGTCTCGCACACTGCCCTCATTCAACCAAAGAGCACAAAAGTCAGAACCCCTGGGGGTTATGTGCTCTTGGTTCGACCTATGTATTCAGTTTTCTTTCCCGGCTGCAACCCTTCCTCCATCGTCGGCAAAGAGCATAACTTACCGTGCCTGAACATCAGTACCGCTACAAGTATATACACTCACTTGCCGTATGCAGTCAGAGTGGTATGTTGCCACGTCCCTTGCTGCAGACCAGTGCTGTCCATACAGCACGAATAGCAACCTGACCAGTCAGTGACACCAAGAGACATACCGTACGCGTAGAGACACGTTTAAAAACAAACAAAAAACCCACAACAAATGTGTCCAAATCTAAATAAGCGGCTAAATTCAAGATACGGAAACTCTAAAAGAAAATAGCAACGGGTCAGTCCTAAATAGAGTCCTGCATAAAGATGAGTGCCACACAGTGCACTGCCAGTTTGTGTAGTTGAAGTAGTGACAAAGGGTTACCGTT
The DNA here is from genome assembly GCF_964019385.1 of Sycon ciliatum. NCBI lineage: Eukaryota > Metazoa > Porifera > Calcarea > Leucosolenida > Sycettidae > Sycon > Sycon ciliatum. The sequence goes on from NC_088647.1 coordinate 13,415,356, forward strand.
AATTGTAACTACTTCAGTACTACTGTAAATACAATTTAGTAAGAGTATTTACTAAGAGAACAACAC